>NW_026576894.1:222500-287500 GCF_028641065.1 Leucoraja erinaceus
ACAAGTGAAATCCATCAAAGTAAAAGCAGGACTGTAGAATGTAATGCGTTGTTCACTATTCCTTCACAGTAAAAGCGGGACTGTTTGGATGTTATGCATTGGTCACTGTTATTAATAGTAAATCTGTGTGCATAGCAGGAATATGGTTAAAATGTTCTAAATGTCTATTAACATGAAATGTTGGTTAATAGTATAGATCTATTATTATAAGAATTGGTAATAGTCAGTGGGCTGGATCACTTCTTAGTGTGTAGAAGGATTAAGTCTAGTGCAGAATAATACTAATAATAATAAATAATAATTTTATTTATAGAGCACTTTAAAAACAAACATAGCTGCAACAAAGTGCTGTACATCGCTGATTATTGACAAAAAAGTTAATACACACCAAAAATAACAATCAAAAGAAATAGTAGGAAAAGACATGTAAAATAAAGAAACATCAAAAACACCACAAACAGAAGCAAAGCCTCAGGCATGGTCAAAAGCCAGGGAGTACAAATGTGTTTTAACACTGGATTTGAAGATTGACAGAGAGGGGGCCTGTCTGATGTGCAACAGCAGGGTGTTCCAGAGTGCCGGAGCAGCAACAGAGAAGGCTCTATCCCCTCTGAGCCTCCGACTAGACCTCGGTACCTCCAGGAGCAGCTGACCAGCTGACCTGAGGGACCGGGCAGGAGCGTATGTGTGGAGCAGCTCAGAGAGGTGAGCCCATTCAGAGATTTAAAAACAAATAACAGTATCTTAAAATGAACTCGAAAGTGCACCGGGAGCCAGTGGAGGGAGGCCAGAATTGGCGATATGTGCTCCCTCTTTCGAGTCCCTGTTAAAAGGCGAGCAGCAGCATTCTGAACCAACTGGAGACGAGCCAGTGAAGAACGAGCAACACCAAAATAGAGCGCGTTACAGTAATCCAGCCTAGATGTAATAAAGGCATGGATTACTGTCTCAAAATGCTGCCGCTCGAGAATGGGCTTCACCTTCGCCAGCTTCGTTGCATTTCGTTGTCTCTGTACTGTACACTGACAATGACAATTAAAATTGAATCTGAATCTGAATCTGAATCTTCCTTAGGTGAAAGAAGCTGGACTTAACCACCGCGCATATTTGGCGATCTAATTTAAAGTCACTGTCCATCCTAAAACCCAGGTTCACAACTGTTGGCTTCACGTACCTTGACAATGGACCTAAATCAACAAATGGAGGTACACGGCAGCCATTGGGATCAAATAAAATCACCTGTCTTCTTTTCACAGTGAGAGAAAAGAAGATAGTGCACCTGAATAGCAACAGGTAGCATGGCTTTTCAAATTGTAGGAAACGCGCCCCACTTAGATTATGGGTGTAATTTTGAGAAATGGACCACAGTCTTGGAGGCTTGTTTCATTTCCAATGATATTGCTGCAGAGGAGAAGAAGAGAGCATGGTTCATATTAAGCTTAGGAAGAGAGGGTTATCAGACCTTATGTTACTGCTGCCAGCAAAGCCCACAGATAAAATGTATGAGTGTAAGGAGGTATTAATGGCTCATTTCTCGCCAAAACCTCCAAGGGCATCCAGAGGCAAGGAGCCTGAACTAAAGAGGGCAGAGAGTCCCTCAAAGGACCAAGGTCAAGTGCAAAAGGACAAAGGTCAAATGCAAAAGGACAAAGGTCAAGTGCAAAAGGACAAAGGTCAAGTGCAAAAGGACAACGGTCAAGTGCAAAAGGACAAAGGTCAAGGGCAAAAGGACAAAGGTCAAGTGCAAAAGGACAAAGGTCAAGTGCAAAAGGAGAAAGGTCAAGTGCAAAAGGACAAAGGTCAAGTGCAAAGGGACACAAGTCAAGTGCAAAGGGACACAAGTCAAGTGCAAAGGGACACAAGTCAAGTGCAAAGGGACACAAGTCAAGTGCAAAATGGCACAGGTCAAGTGCTAAGGGACAAAGGGCAAATGCAAAGTGGCAGAAGTCAAAGGCAAAGAGAAATTGACATCCAAAGGGCAACCCCAGCTATTCAAGCTGCATTCAGGTGTATGAAGGTACGGAGAGAAATCCAGAACAAACAGAAGGCAGCAACGGTAATACAAGCAGCATTTAGAAGGCACAGAGTATACCGTCAATACAAGGCAATGAGATTGGCAGCTATAATAGTACAAACCCATTATAGGGCACACCTTCAAATGGAAAGTGATCGCAAAACTTACATGAAGGTACGCAGAAGCGTTGTACTGCTTCAGGCAGCCTACCGTGGAATGCTTGTTCGAAGGCAACTGCGGGGCATGCATAAACCTGTCAAGGTCATACAAACTTATTATCAGATGTATAAACAGCATCAGTATTTTAAAAAACTACGCTGGTCTGCCATTGCGGTACAGCAACGATACAGAGCATGCCAGATAAGAGATGTCCAAGTGAGACAGTATAACAGTTTGAGAGAAGCAGTGGTGTGTATTCAGGCCTTATACCGCGGGATCAAAGCCAGAGTATTGGTAGAGAAAACCAAGGCAGCACGCTGTATTAAGTCATTCATAAGAATGTGCATTACTAGAAAGCATTTCTTGATGCAAAAGGCGGCTGTAGTCACTCTGCAAGCTGCATACCGTGGTTACCGATTAAGGGTACGGTACAGAGCTATGCGACAAGCAGTCATTTCGATCCAGAGATGGTACAAAGCATGTAAAATAGGGCATTCCCAGTTTGTGCAATATCAGTCAATGAGGGATGCAACTATTACCATTCAAACTGCCTACAAGAGTATGGTGGTTAAGCAAAAGAAAGCTACTGTAAAAGTGCAGTCAGTACTCCGTATGAGTTGGTATAGGAAAGACCTAAGGAGACAAATAGATGCACAACAGAAAAGGCTGAAACGATACAAAAGGCTTAAACAATATAGGAAAGACTTCCTCAAACCGATTTATACAACAGTTGTAGTGCAGTATCACTACCGTGCTTATGTAGTAAGAGAAATATACAGAGCGCAAATCAAAGCCACTGCTGTATTGCAAGGACAGTATAGATCCTACTTCTTGATGAATAACCAGAAAGGTGATTTAAGAAGACAAATAATCGAACAGCAAAAAAGGCTTAAACGTTGCAAAGAACGGTTAAATAAATGTGTGACGATGAGCAAAAAGCTGTTAACAGAAAATCTAAAGAAGAGAGGCTTGTCGGTCGAGACAAAAGTATGCAGGACTGATTGCGATTTGGACACTTCAGTATAGTCCAGCATGGAGCTTCCTTCACTGAGCAATGGACAAATGTATATGCATTGCAGAATGTCATCATACAACAAGAGCAGATGAATACGTAGCGCCAGGAAATTGAGCGACAAAGAGCGACTGAAAAACAAAAACCTGCAGTCATGTGTCAGATCCCACCTACAAATAAGGAACAGAAACAGGAAATGTTAACTTTAGCAGAATATCAAGAACAGGAAGAAATCTGCAAATTGGAGTAGGATATTTAAAAAGGGAAGAGGCAGAGATACAAGTAGAGCCAGAGTGATTAGAAAGACGAGCGGAATGAACCATTATAAGTGCTAAGTTTAGATACAGTTTACAGTTATGAGGATGTAATGTCAGATGACTGTAATAATATAATTTTGTAATGTGTGTTAATCAATTATATTTAATGTAATAGAAATGGTGTTATTCACCTCCAAGCTAAAGGGGGAGCAATGTATATAATGTAAATGGTGTAACCTGCCTCCAAGTTAAATGGGGAGCAGTGTAATGTATATAATGTAATTAGCATTTGTTATGTCTTGTGCGAGGGGACGCATGCGCCAAGGGAGACTCATGATGGCATCCTACTATAAAGAAGCTTGTTAGTTTATTCCTGTATCTGAGAGTCCTTTTGAGTCAGTTCCAAGTACCCAAAATACACTACAGGTTTTGGATTCTGAGTAAATGAAAGCTTTAAAATTCGGTTCTGTAGAAGGGCTGGGTAATCAGGAAATTGGAGGCCAACATTCAAACTGCATCCAAGCTGCTTCCTGTTGTGCCCGAGCAAAAGATATTGACAATGGTGAGAAGATTCTGGCTTGCTTCTGTAAACACAAGCCTTGGGAGCTTGGGAACTTCCTGAGAATTCTGTATCCTCGACTAGCAGCAACTTCTGTGGGCAACTGATAAGGATCCTTACATTGTTTAAGAAGGTACTGCAGATGATAGACCTTTGACTAACTTCCTGTTATTTCGGGTTTCGTAACTAAACTAAGGTCTGAAGAAGGGTTTCGGCCCTAAACGTCACCTATTTCCTTCGCTCCATAGATGCTGCTGCACCCGCTGTGTTTCTCCAGCATTTTTGTGTACCTTCGATCTTCCAGCATCTGCAGTTCCTTCTTGAACACTAAGATCGATATAACCATGGCATGATTATATTGTATTAGTGACAAGCATTCTTTGAATGGGTAGAGCTGTGATTGATATGTTAGACGTCATTGCTGCCATTCTGTATGAACGTGACTATGGTTCCAAAACAGTATAAAAAGATGCTGTATGTCTTCATTCATGAGAGTGATGGCCTGGGAGGAGTTAAGCATCTGCTATATGCTTGACTTTGTATCTCCTAACACTCTCTAGCTAAATGATCATTAAAGCCTGTGTTGGTTTTACCCAACTTATTGTAAGTTGTCTGTTTTAAGAAAATGAACCTTAACAGTGGGAGAAGGGCAGAGAGAGGGGCAGAGAGAGGGGGGGGGGGAGAGAGGGGAGAGACAGAGGGGGCGTGAATGGAGTGGGGGAGAGACAGGGGGGGGAGAGACAGGGAGTGGGGAGAGAGAGGAAGGAGAGGGTAGGAGGAGATGGGGGAGAGAGGGGGGAGAGAGAGGGGGGAGAGAGAGGGGGGAGAGAGAGAGAGGGGAGAGAGAGGGGGGAGAGAGAGGGGGAGAGAGGGGGGAGAGAGAGAGGGGGGGAGGGAGAGAGGGGGGGAGAGAGAGGGGGGGGAGAGAGAGAGGGAGGGGGAGAGAGAGAGAGGGGGGAGAGAGAGGGGGAGAGAGAGGGGGAGAGAGAGGGATAGAGAGGCAGGGCTGCCAACCATGCATTGAGCGTGTGAATCACGCTTTTGCCAAATTCTCACGCTGATCACAAATTTCTCTCGCTCTGTTGTGAGAAATTCTATGATCAACGAAAATTTCAAAACTCATATTAACTGCATGTGCCGCGGGTGTTGGAAACAGAAGCAGTGACGGGGACAGGTGCGGACGGGGAACGGGGCTGGCGAGTGTTTGCCGGGCTGGCGAGTCGCTCACTGCAGCTCCGGCCATGGAGCAGCTTCAGTGCATGGCGTCGGAAGCGTTGCGCCGCTGCCGTGAGAGTCTCTGTACCAAATTAGCCCAGGTGACTGGGATGGATCAGGCTGTGGCTCAGTGCATCCTGGAGGACAACCAGTAGCAACTGGAAATAAGTACCAAGCACTGGGTGAAATGGTGGAAGATAGTGGACTTCAAATGGGGGTGGTTGGAGAAAGCATCCTGCTTGCCTGCTAGATTTTCACTTACTGTAACTGCAGGAAAAATGTTCCCAATGTTGGGGGAGTTCAGAACCAGCGGTCATAGTTAAACAATAAAAGGGGGGGGGGGGCAGTTATGACTGCGACGAGGACAAACTTTCTTCACACAGAGAGTTGTGAATCGGTGGAATTCTCTGCCACAGAAGGCAATGGAGGCTAATTCACTGGATGTTTTCAAGAGAGAGTTACATTTAGTTCTTGGGGCTAACAAAATCAAGGGACATGGTGGAAAAACAGGAAAGAGGTACTGTTTATTGGATGAATAGTCATGATCATATTGAATGGCAGTGCTGGCTCGAAGGGAGAGATAGAGACGGGAGAGAGAAAACAGGGAATTATAGACCAGTTAGCCTGACATGGGGAAGATGTTATAGTCAATTATACAAGATGAAATAGCCGCACATTTGGATAGCAGCAACAGGATCGGTCCGAGTCAGCACGGATTTACGAAGGGGAAATCAAGCTTAACTAATCTTCTGGAATTTTTTGAAGATGTAACTAGGAAAATGGACAAGGGAGAGCCAGTGGATGTAGTATACCTGGACTTTCAGAAATCATTTGATAAAGTCCCACATAGGAGAATAGTGGGAAAATTAGGGCACATGGTATTAGGGGTGGAGTGCTGACATGGATTGAAAATTGGTTGGCAGACAGGAAACAGAGAGTGGGGATTAACGGGTCCCTTTTAGAATGGCAGGTAGTGACTAGTGGGGTACCGCAAGGCTCAGTGCTGGGACTGCAGCTATTTACAATTAATGATTTGGATGAAGGGGTTCAAAGTAACATTAGCAAATTTGCAGATGCCACAAAGCTGGGTGGCAATGTGAACTGTGAGGAGGATGCTGTGAGAGTGAAGGGTGACTTGGACAGGTTGGGGGAGTGGGCAGATGCATGGCAGATGAAGTTTAATGCGGATAAATGTGAGGTTATCTACTTTGGTAGCAAAAACAGGAAGGCAGATTACTATCTAAATGGCGTCAACTTGGGAAAAGGGGAAGTACAGCGGGATCTGGGGGTCCTTGTTCATCAGTCGATGAAAGTAAGCATGCAGGTACAGCAGGCAGTGAAGAAAGCGAATGGCATGGTAGCCTTTATAACAAGAGTCGTCGAGTATAAGAGCAAAGAGGTCCTTCTGCAGTTGTACAGAGCCCCAGTGAGACCACACCTGGAGTATTGTGTGCTGTTTTGGTCCCCTAATTTGAGGAAGGACATTCTTGCTATTGTGGGAGTGCAGTTTAGGTTTACAAGATTAATTCCCAGGATGGCAGGACTGTCATATGCTGAGAGAATGGAGCAGCTGGGCTTGTATACTCTGGAGTTTAGAAGGATGAAAGGGCTACACATTGAAACATATAAGATTGTTAAGGGTTTGGTCACGCTGGAGGCAGGAAACATGTTCCCGATGTCGGGGGAGTCCAGAACCAGGGGCCACAGTTTAAGAATAAGTAGGTATGTTGCAAAACCTACCTTCAGCAGCGCTGCAGATTTGTCGCTGCCCGTGTGCGCGATTTTGGCGCCTTTGAGAGGGGGGCGGGTTTAAAACGTGATTTTCTCTAGGGTATTCAAATCGAGGTTGTTCAGCCTGCCTAGTTGCTGATGAAAAATCGCTGCGACATTAGTTCTCTGCAGTTATTTTTAAACTAAATTGGTTTATTTAATTGTTATAGTAAGTTAAAAATCATCCTCTAAACCCGCGACCGCCGCCAACGGGACGGATCTCATGTAGGGGACAACGGAAGGTAGCCTGTTTATCTTTACATTAAAAAGCACTTCTTAAGATCCCTTTATAAAAATAATTATGTTGCGAGTAGCTAATTTGGGGGCCCAATAATCCTGCAGTATTTTTCTGGGCATATGGGGTACAAATTCACCGCAATGGGAACATTCCAAACCAGCGCGTTCCACAGGATCCCACTCGAAAGCTGATTTAAATGGCCATTAATTTTCAGCAATTGACCACTAAATCCCTTCCATTTGGCATATAAATGAATGAAAATTAGATTTTAAAATCATGTTTTATTGTGAATTCTTGTGTGAATGTTATTTGGACACTTAGGCTATTTAAAAATGTTAATCTTTTCTTAAGAAATGGATAGATGTTTAGATCTAGTAATTGAAGTTTGGAATTTGCTACAATTGGGTAAATAACTAATTATATGCTTTAATTTCAAGTCGTCCAAGTAAGATTGTTTAATATTTGTTTCAGAATGCTTCAATCTATAATAACTGAAAATTTCTTTCAGTTCTCTTAATTTTTAATAAAGTTATGGCCATTTCACTGTCCTCGATCACAGCTTTTGTGTTAAATCAAAATCAATAGGGAACAAGATGTTAATTTCCGAGTATGAAAATGGCCATAACATTTTTAACACTGCAGATATGAATGTGAATTAGGTGTCAAATTAAACTTATTTGTGTGCTTTATCTGATGGGATAAGTTGCAGACTTGATTTTTTTAAATCTCAAAATGTTGCAACATTGCTAGAATAAGGGGTAAGCCATTGAGAACAGAGATGAGGAAACACTTTTTTATACACAGTTGTGAGTCTATGGAATTTTCTGCCTCAGAGGGTGGTGGTGGCAGGTTCTCTGGATGCTTTCAAGAGAGAGCTAGATAGGGCAGGAACGCTGGGGTATTGATTGTGGATGATCAGCCATGATCACATTGAATGGCGGTGCTGGCTCGAAGGGCCGAATGGCCTCCTCCTGCACCTATTGTTTATTGTCTGACAATTTGATTAAAGATTGCTTTGGTTTTACCTTTAACAATGTTGATGGTGTCTTCTTAAGAAATCTGACACTACTCCTCCCTCCCCCCCCCCCCCCGACATTACTCCTCCTCCACCCCCCCCCCCCCCCCCCCCCCCCCCCCGGACATTACTCCTCCACCCCCCGGCCGGGCCGCCCACCCATCAGCCCCTAGATCAGGCCCGGCCCGGCAACATCCCCGAGCTCTCCGCCAACCCCAGGCCCGGTCACTGTGAGCGTCTCCCGGTGCGAGGCGGCGGCCTGGACCCGCCCCCAGTCCCCGCCGGTACTCACTGCTCAGCCCGTCCGCCCGTTGCCCCGGAGACAGAGACAGAGACCGCGGGTGACGCGTAGACTCTCCGCTCCGCCAACCCGCCCCGCCTGGAGGACCATCTGTCATCCGCTCGCCCCGCCCCGCCGAGCGTGAAAACCGGAAATGACGTCACGGACGCGCTGCCTTCCACAAGCCAAAGATCAAAGGTTATAGAGGAGCTCCAGTATCTTTGCCACAAGCGAGCTGATCCCTAAAGATTCTTGCTTATCCCGTCCTACAGGGCCCACACAGGGCCGGGCCGGTCCCAGCCCCTACAGGGCCCACACAGGCCGGGGGTCCCAGCCCCTACAGGGCCCACACAGGCCGGGGGTCCCAGCCCCTACAGGGCCCACACAGGCCGGGGGTCCCAGCCCCTACAGGGCCCACACAGGCCGGCCGTGAGGTCCCAGCCCCAGGGTGAGAGCAGCAGAGGGTCCCGACTGTCTCAACCCCAGACACAGTGAGTAACTCACAGGACAACTTTCTGCAGCACACACAGCCCTGGGGGTCCAGGCAGAAACTGGCAAAAGTAAGTAGGCACCTGTCGAGTAAATCACATATTCTAGCAATGTTACAAAATTTTGAGATTTAAAATATCAAGTCTGCAATTTATCCCATCAGATAAAGCATAACCATAAGTTTAATTTGACACCTAATTCACTTTCATATCTCAAGTAATAAAAATGTTATGGCCATTTTCATACTCGGAAATTAGCATCTTGTTCCCTATTGATTTTCTATGGACGTAACAAAAAAGCTGTGATCGTGGACATCAGTCTTGTGAACCTTCTCTGTACTCCCTCTATGGCAAGAATGTCTTTCCTCAGATTAGGAGACCAAAACTGCACGCAATACTCCAGGTGTGGTCTCACCAAGACCCTGTACAACTGCAGTAGAACCTCCCTGCTCTTATACTCAAATCATTTTGCTATGAATTCTATCATACCATTCGCTTTCTTCACTGCTTGCTGCACCTGCATGCCTACTTTCAATGACTGGTGGACCATGACACCCAGGTCTCGTTGCAACTCCCCTTTTCCCAATCAGCCACCATTCAGATAATAGTCTACTTTCCTGTTTCTGCCACCAAAGTGGATAACCTCGCATTTATCCACATTATACTGCATCTGCCATGCATTTGCCCACTCACCCAACCTATCGAAGTCACCTTGCAGCCTCCTAGCATTCACCTCACAGCTAACACTGCCCCCTGCTTTGTGTCATCCGCAAACTTGGAGATGTTGCATTCAATTCCCTCATCCAGATCATTAATATATATTGTAATTAGCTGGGGTCCCAGCACTGAGCCTTGCGGTACCCCCACTGGCCACTGCCTGCCATTCTGAAAAGGATCCGTTAACTCCTACTCTTTGCACTTCTACAAACATACTCCTACAAACCTGCACTTCTTTTGGATATGGGAGAAACCGGAATATCCAAAGAAAACCCATGTGATAGTAAGACAGCAACTCTACCACTGTGCACCGTGCCACCTCATTACATTATTTTTTCTGTAATATATATATTTGTCACGTGAATAAAGAATAAAGGCAGCATCTCTGGAGAGAATGAATGGGTGATGTTTTCCCTCATGTCTGATTTCTTCCCTCAGTTGGATGACACACATGTCCAGTCATTGTGTTTTATGGCTGGTTTTCAACCTCTTCAGGCTGAAGGTCTTGACTCGAAACATCACCCATTCATTCTCTCCAGAGATGCTGCCTGTCCTGCTGAGTTTTTCTAGTTTTTAGTGTCTATCTTCAGTTTAAACCAGCATTTGCAATTCCTTCCTACACACACACAGGGAGACACACCCACAGGGAGAAACACACAAGGAGACACACCGGGGAGGTACACATACACACACAAGGAGACACACACAGGGAGACAGACACACAAGCGCACACACACCTTTTCTTCCTCCCTCCATCCTCCCCTTCCTCTCTCCTGCCCCCGTCCCCCCTCTTTCCTCAACCTCCCTCTTTCTCCTTTCCTTCCTTCATCACCCTTTCTACATTCCCTCCCCTTGTGAAGGGATGACAGTGGAACAAAAATGGCAGGTTTTTTGTAGGAATAATACAAAAGGTGCAGGATCAGTTCATTCCTAGGAGGAAGAAAGATTCCAAGGGGAGTAAGGAACTACCGTGGCTGACAAGGGACATCAGGGACAGTATAAAATATATATTAATGATTTGGACGAGGGAATTGAATGCAACATCTCCAAGTTTGCGGATGACACGAAGCTGGGAGGCAGTGTTAGCTGTGAGGAGGATGCTAGGAGGCTGCAAGGTGACATGGATAGGCTGAGTGAGTGGACAAATGCATGGCGGATGCAGTATAATGTGGATAAATGTGAGGTTATGCACTTTGGTGGCAAAAACAGGAAAGTAGACTATTATCTGAATGGTTGCCGATTAGGAAAAGGGGAGATGCAACGAGACCTGGGTGTCATGGTACACCAGTCATTGAAAGTAGGCATGCAGGTGTAGCAGGCAGTGAAGAAAGCAAATGGTATAGAAACATAGAAATTAGGTGCAGGAGTAGGCCATTCGGCCCTTCGAGCCTGCACCGCCATTCATTCATATGATCATGGCTGATCATCCCCAATCAGTACCCCGTTCCTACCTTCTTTCCATACCCCCTGATCCCCTTAGCCACAAGGGCCACATCTAACTCCCTCTTAAATATAGCCAATGAACTGGCCTCAACTACCCTCTGTGGCAGAGAGTTCCAGAGATTCACCACTCTCTGCGTGAAAAAAGTTCTTCTCATCTCGGTTTTAAAGGATTTCCCCTTTATGTTAGCATTCATAGCAAAAGGATTTGAGTATAGGAGCAGGGAGGTTCTACTGCACACGGCATTGGGGGTTCAGTATTGATGTGGATAGAGAACTGTCTGGCAAACAGGAAGCAAAGAGTAGGAGTAAACGGGTCCTTTTCACAATGGCGGGCATTGACTAGTGGGGTACCGCAAGGCTCAGTGCTCGGACCCCAGCTATTTACAATAAATACTAGACCAAGTGCAGACCCGTTGGGTCTGTTCCCCCAATGAACGGTTGTGGGGGGGGGGGGAGGCGGCATGCAGCGTCACACACACTAACTATCCCCACCGCCCCCCGCACTCACGCTAATTACCCCCCTTGATATTAAATTAATATTATTAATTTGCTCCTTTTACCCCATAACCACCCTATCTACTGACCCAACTTGCAGTCACATCTATAGGGGGGGGGGGGGGGGGTAGAGAGTGAGGGCAGAGAGAGAAGGGGCAGAGACAGAGACACAGAGAAAGGGACAAGAAGGATGGGGGGTTGAGAGGAGGAAAAGAGGGAAGGTGGGGGAGGAGAGAGAGAGAGGGGGAGGGGGAGAGAGGGGAGCAGGGAGGGGTAGGGTGGGGGGAAGAGGGTAGGGGTGTGGAGGAGGCGGGGTTTTAGGGGAGGGAGGGAGGGAGGGGATGGAGGGGGGAGAGAGAGAGAGGGAGGGGGGAGGGGGAGGGGAGGGGGGGAGAGAGAGAGGGTGTGCTGAGGGGGTGAGATGAGGGGATAGGAGTGTTGGAGGGGAGGGGGGGTTTAGGGGAGGGATGGGGATGGAGGAGGAGGGGAGAAAAAAGGGGAGAGAGAGAGAGTGGGGAGGAGAGGAGAGGGGGGGAGTGGAGAGTGGGGGAGGAGGAGAGGAGAGTGGGGGAGAGGAGAGAGGGGGGGGGGGGGGAGGAGAGGGGGGGAGGAGGAGGAGGGGGGAGGGGGGAGGGGGAGGAGGAGGAGAGGGGGAGGAGGAGAGGGAGGAGGAGGAGAGGGAGGAAGGAGAGGGAGAGAGAATGCCTTTTTACTTCAACCCAAACCCAAACAACCATTTGCAGGCAGTTTATTACCTCAAACTAACCATATTTTCATTTTCAAAACAAATTAAGGGTACTCACAGTGCTGTTGACATTTGTGTCATTCAGAGCTCTGATTGAGGCACACCACTTGCAGAGACTGATTGAGGCACACCACTTCCTGGTATTATAGTCCCTCCCCCTCCCTCCAGCAGAGGCAGCAGAGAGAATGGGGAATTTTGTAAAAACATTAATATCTCTGTCAGATTTAATCGACGGGAAAAATCCTCGGCACACATGCGGCGGAGCGGGGCTCTGAGCGAGGTGACCAAAAATGACGGCTGTAGGTGGCGACGTTCTCTCGGAAATCGCAGCACAGAAGGCCAATACCGGTCAAGAACAGAGTTTTAGTAACATATAGATTAATGATCTGGATGAGGGAATTTAAGGCAATATCTCCAAGTTTGCAGATGACACTTAGCTGGGGGGCAGTGTTAGCTGTGAGGAGGATGCTAGGAGACTGCAAGGTGACATGGATAGGCTGGGTGAGTGGGCAAATGTTTGGCAGATGCAGTATAATGTGGATAAATGTGAGGTTATCCATTTTGGTGGCAAAAACAGGAAAGCATACTTTTATCTAAATGGTGGCCGGTTAGGAAAAGGGGAGATGCAGTGAGACCTGGGTGTCATGGTACACCAGTCATTGAAAGTAGGCATGCAGGTACAGCAGGCAGTGAAGAAAGTGAATGGTATGTTAGCTTTCATAGCAAAAGGATTTGAGTATAGGAGCAGGGAGGTTCTACTGCAGTTGTACAGGGTCTTGGTGAGACCACACCTGGAGTATTGCGTACAGTTTTGTGTCCCAGGAATCAGTCTGGTGAATCATCTCTGCACTCCCTCTATGGCAATAATGTCCTTCCTCAGATTTGGAGACCAAAACTGTACGCAATACTCCAGGTGTGGTCTCACCAAGACCCTGTACAACTGCAGTAGAACCTCTCTGCTCCTATACTCAAATCCTTTTGCAATGAAAGCTAACATACCATTTGCTTTCTTTACTGCCTGCTGCACCTGCATGCCTACCTTCAATGACTGGTGTACCATGACACCCAGGTCTCGCTGCATCTCCCCCTTTCCCAATCGGCCACCATTTAGATAATAGTCTGCTTTCCTGTTTTTGCCACCAAAATGGATAACCTCACAAGACTGGATAGACTTGGTTTATACTCTCTAGAATTTAGGAGATTGAGAGGGGATCTTATAGAAACTTACAAAATTCTTAAGGGGTTGGACAGGCTAGATGCAGGAAGATTGTTCCCGATGTTGGGGAAGTCCAGGACAAGGGGTCACAGCTTAAGGATAAGGCGGAAATCTTTTAGGACCGAGATGAGAAAAACATTTTTCACACAGAGATTAGATTAGATTAGATTCAATTTAATTGTCATTTGGACCCCTTGAGGTCCAAACAAAATGACGTTTCTGCAGCCATACATTACAAACAAATAGACCCAAGACACAACATAATTTACAAAAACATCCATCACATTGCTGTGATGGAAAGCCAAAAAACTTATCTCTCCATTGCACTCCCCCCCCCCCCCCCCCCCCGATGTCAGAGTCAAAGTCAAAGCCCCCGGCTGGCGCTGGCGATTGTCCCGCGGCCATTAAAGCCACACCGGGTGATGCAAGGTCGCACACCGGGTTCTTGATGTTAGAGCCCCCGGCGTGCGCTCGCAGAGTCCCGCGGCCATTCCAAGCCGCGCGGGGCGGTAATGTCAGGCCCCGCTCAAGGAGCTCTTCAACCCCGCAACTCGGGCGGGAGAAGTCGCCGTTGCGGGAGCCCTGAAAAGCGGTCTCCCTCCAGGGACCCGCGGGCTCCCGGTGCCGCCGTCCGCCAGACCCGCAGTTGCAGCCTCCGAATCTCTGGCGGTCGGGCCGCAGCAGCGCTCCATCCGCTCTGGACTCGGCCAGCTCCGCGACGGTGGGGTGAGTCGTCGGCACCAGAACCCCCAGTCTTCTCCTGTTGGAGGCCGCTCCTAGTTGCAGCCCCAACGACAACGGAGACCCAACAAAGAAAAGGTCGGGTCTCCCGTGCAGGGAGAAATATAAAAGTTACCCCCTCCCTCCCACCCCACCCCCACCCCTCCCACACACACCCCCCAACAAAAAAATAACAAAAACTACATAGAAACATAGACAAAAAATAATAAAAAACGCAGACGGGCTGCAGAGGCCGCTGCTGGCGAGAGTCGCGCCGCCTACCGTTTGAAGTGGTGAATCTCTGGAATACTCTGCCACATAAGGTATTTGAGGCCAGTTCATTGGCTATATTTAAGAAGGAGTTAGATGTGGCCCCTGTGGCTAAACGGATCAGGGGGTATGGAGAGAAGGCAGGGTTCAGGATACTGAGTTGGGTGATCAGCCATGATCATATTGATTGGCCGAATGGCCTACTCCTGCACCTATTTTCTATGTTTCTGTGTAATGTTTAAAGAACAACAGAAGATAACTAAAAAGACAATACGGGGAGAAAAGATGAGGTACGAAGGTAAGCTAGCCAAGAATATAAAGCTGGATAGTGAAAGCTTCTTTAGGTATGTGAAGAGAAAAAAATTAATTAAGACCAAAGTTGGACCCTTGAAGACTGAAAAAAGGTGAATTTATTATGGGGAACAAGGAAATGGCAGATGAGTTCAACAGGTATTTTGGATCCATCTTCACAAAGGAGGACACAAACAATCTTCCTGATATAGTAGTGGCCAGAGGATCTGGGGTGACAGAGGAACTGAAGGAAAACCACATTAGGCAGAATATAGTGTTAGATAGACTAATGGGACTGAAGGCTGATAAATCCTCAGGGCCTGATGGTCTGCATCCCAGGGTACTTAAGGAAGTGGCTCTAGAAATCGTGGATGCATTGGTGATACTTTTCCAATCTTCTATCGACTCAGGATCAGTTCCTGTGGATTGGAGGGTAGCTAATGTTATCCCACGTTTTAAGAAAGGCGGGAGAGAGAAACGGGGAATTATAGTCCAGTTAGCCTGACATCGGTGGTGGGGAAGATGCTGGAGTCAATTATAAAAGATGAAATAGCCACACATTTGGATAGCAGTAACAGGATCAGTCCGAGTCAGCACGGATTTACGAAGGGGAAATCATGCTTGGCTAATCTCCTATGATTTTTTGAGGAGGTTACTAGGGAAATTGACGAGGGTAAAGCAGTGGATGTTGTCTGTATGGACTTTAGTAAGGCCTTTGACAAGGTTCCTCATGGAAGGTTGGTTAAGAAGGTTCAACTGTTGGGTATAAATGCAGGAATAGCAAGATGGATTCAACAGTGGCTGAATGGGAGAAGCCAGAGGGTAATGGTGGATGGCTGTTTGTCGGGGTTGGCGGCAGGTGACTAGTGGGGTGCCTCAGGGATCTGTGTTGGGTCCTTTGTTGTTTGTCATGTACATCAATGATCTGGATGAAGGTGTTGTAAATTGGATTAGTAAGTATGTAGGTGATACCAAGATAGGGGTGTTGTGGATAATGAAGAGGATTTCCAAAGTCTACAGAGTGATTTAGGCCATTTGGAAAAAAATGGGCTGAAAGATGGCAGAAGGAATTTAATGCTGATAAATGTGAGGTGCTACACCTTGGCAGGACAAATCAAAATAGGACGTACATGGTAAATGGTAGGGAATTGAAGAATACAGTTGAACAGAGGGATCTGGGAATAACTGTGCATAGTTCCTTGAAGGAGGAATCTCATATAGATAGGGTGGTAAAGAAAGCTTTTGGTATGCTAGCCTTTATAAATCAGAGCATTGAGTATAGAAGCTGGGATGTAATGTTAAAATTGTACAAGGCATTGGTGAGACCAAATCTGGAGTATGGTGTACAATTTTGGTCGCCCAATTATAGGAAGGATGTCAACAAAATAGAGAGAGTACAGAGGAGATTTACTAGAATGTTGCCTGGGTTTCAACAACTAAGTTACAGAGATAGGTTGAATAAGTTAGGTCTTTATTCTCTGGAGCACAGAAGGTTAAGGGGGTACTTGATAGAGGTCTTTAAAATGATGAGAGAGATAGACAGAGTTGATGTGGACAAGCTTTTTCCTTTGAGAATAGGGAAGATTCAAACAAAAGGACATGACTTCAGAATTAAGGGACAGAAGGGGTAACATGAGGGGGAACATCTTTACGCAGAGAGTGGTAGCAGTGTGGAATGAGCTTCCAGTGGAAGTGGTGGAGGCAGGTTCGTTGGTATCATTTAAAAATAAATTGGATAAGAAGTCTCAACAACACATTGTCTTAACTGTAGCTTTTATTGACTGTTCACATAAGTGCTATACTAGCTGTACGTGGTCTGTCACCGGAGCTAGAGAGAGAGACACCAGGGAGGGAGCATGCAGTTATACCCCTGATAAGGGGAGTGGTTAAGGGTGGTAAGGTCACTATGTTAAAGGCACATGCACTAGCCATCTACATCCTTCCTCTTGGAACAAAGCAATATAACAGTGACAGGGCGACCACGTCTCATGCGCTACAAGCAGGCATACAATGATTACAGAGCTAAACGAAATCCCCGTATCGAACCGGCGGCTTGACCAGCCTGCCAGACCGGGTGCGATGCTCGCCACCTCCTCCCCCTGCAGGAACAAGAGCGGCCGGGGCCGGGGCAGGCGAGCGAACCGGGGATACAGGGGGAGATGCGGCAGGAGAAGAAACAGGAGCGGGCGATGACCCAACCGCCGGCGGGGTAGAGGGGGAACGAGGGGTGGGAGGCGGAGACGGTGGCGTAATCAACGGTGAAGGGAGGGATCTGGGCATCCGTGGGACGGCAGGAGCGGAATCCGGCAAGGGAGGGGAGAAGGGAGCAGCAGGAGGAGGTGGGGGCTCGTTAACGAGCAGCAGATGCTGGCGGGAACGGCGGTAAATGACGCCGTCGTGGTCAACCAGGTAGGACCGTGGTGAGCCGGCATCGCCGACCACCGTGGCTAGCTTGTAGTGGCCAGAGGTAGTCTGCATCCGGACGATCTGGCCGGGAAACAGAGGCGGCAGGGGGCGGCAGGACTGGTCGTGGGAGCGCTTCTGCGAGTCGTGCTTGGCGGTGATACGCTCCTGGACAATGGCGGGCGGGAGAACAGAGGGAGCAAGGGCTTGTTGGGCAACAGGGAGGGGGGGGCGAGTTCTGCGAGACAGCAGTCGTTGTGCCGGCGAACCCAGGGCAGGGTCGCGGGAGATGTTGCGGAGATTAAGCAGGGCCAGGTGGAAGTCCGACTTGGACAGCCGACAGTGCTCCAGCAAACCCTTAGCACTGCGGACTGCACGCTCCGCCAGGCCGTTGCTTTGCGGGTACTCAGGGCTGCTGGTATAATGTTTAAAGTTCCACTGAGAAGCGAAACGCTGGAACTCGGCACTGGTGAACTGGCTGCCGTTGTCAGATTGGAGGCGAGCAGGGGAGCCAAAAGTGGCAAAGTGGCGACGCAGCCTCCCGATGACAGCCGAGGAGGAGAGAGAGTGGAGTTGGTCGACCTCAAACCAGTTAGAATAGGAGTCGACGAGGACCAGGAAGTGCTTCCCACGCCACTCGAAAATGTCAGTAGCGACCGCCGTCCAGGGGAGATCGGGGGCAGGTTGTTGCAGCAGCGGCTGACGTTGTTGATGTGGAGCCAGGCTGTTGCAAGAAGGGCAAGCAGAGACCCACTCCCGGATGTCGTTGGCCATGCTGGGCCAGTAGAACTGGCCCTGGGCGCTGGACAGAGTGGCCTCGGCCCCAGGATGACCGTTGTGGGCAGACTGAAAATAGGCAGCCCTCAGTGATTCGGGCACTACGACCTTGTGCCCCTTAACCACCACGCCGTCGTGCAGGACGAGCTCATCGCGGACCAGGAAGTATGGGACTACACTGGCCGGCAAGGAGGAGCGGCGTTCAGGCCAACCCTGGATGATGATGTCGGACAGTAGCTGCAGGGCAGGATCCTTGGCAGTGTGGGAAATGAGGGACTGCATCTGCTTGGAAGGCACAAAGTTGACATTAAGTACCATTAGGTCCGACGACTCGTAGGGGTGGCGGGCAGAGGATGGCAGAGGGGCGCGGGACAGTGTGTCGGCAACGAACATGTCTTTGCCTTTGCGGTAAACGATGGTAAAAGTAAACCGTTGCAGCTGCAACATCATACGCTGCAGCCTGGAGGAAGCAGCGTGGATCGGCTTGTTAAGAATGGTTACTAGCGGCTGGTGATCGGTCTCAATCGTGAAGGTGTTGCCCAGAATGTAGTCCTTGAACCTCGAGCAAGCAAACACCACAGCAAGGAGTTCCTTTTCAATTTGAGCATAGCGCTGCTCGGCAGGGGTCATGGTGCGGGACGCATAGGACACAGGCAGCTGCTGACCGTCGTGGAGCTGCATGCAAGCGGCGCCGAGGCCAAACTTGGAAGCGTCACAGGTGAGAACAATGGGGTGCTGTAGGTCAAAAAACTTGAGTGTGGGGGTACTGACCAGTCGGGACTTCAGGACGTCAAAGGCGCGTTGGTGCTGCGGGAACCAGGCCCAGGCAGTGTCCTTTTTGATGAGCTCCCTCAGGGGCGCACTCAGTTCGCTGAGGTCAGGGATAAATTTCCCCAGGTAGTTCACCATGCCCAGGAAGCGCTGCAAAGCGGGCACATCGGTAGGAGGGGACATTCCAGAGACGGCAGCAGTTTTCTCCGGGTCGGGCTTCAGCCCCGAGGCGGTAAAGACGTGGCCTACGTAAGTGACTTCTTTAACGCGGAATCGACATTTCTTCGGGTTAAGTTTCAGATTGATGTCCCGGGCCCGATCTAGGACTTTACGGAGGTTCAGGTCGTGTTCAGCCACGTCCTTGCCATAGACCAGGATGTCGTCAACTATGATGGCACACGGCAGACCGGCGAACAGCTGCTCCATGGTCCGCTGGAACACCTCACTGGCAGAGTTGATGCCGAATGGCATGCGCAAAAATCGAAACCTTCCGAAAGGCGTGCTGAAAGTCGTCAGGTAGGAAGAACGTTCATCTAACGGTATCTGCCAGAAAGAGCTTTTGGCATCGAGGACCGAAAAGACAGTGGCCGGGCCAACCTGTGCGGCGACGTCCTCTACTGTGCGCATCGGGTAGTGCGGGCGTTTGATGGCCAGGTTCAGGTCCTTGGGGTTGATGCAAATGCGAATCTCAGATTTGTCCTTCTTCGCCGCCACCACCATGGTGGAGACCCACCGGGTGGGCTCGCTCACCTCTTTCAGGATGCCCTTGGAGACCATGTTCAGTAACGCAGACTTCACCTTGTCCTTCATGGCGAAGGAGACGCGGTGTGGCGGGCGGACCACAGGCTCAATGCTGGAGTCGACAGCAATCTTGTAGCAGCTGGGCAGCTTGCCCAGCCTGTCATCGAAGCGGTCGGGGTACTCACGTAGGGGGTCCATGAGGGTCTGCACCTGATGGATGTCGCGGTGAAAGGAGACCAAACCGAGGTCCTGGCACGCTCGGGCGCCTAGCAGGGTCACGTTGTCGGAATCTAGCAGGTAGAAAGTGAGGGGCCGAGAGGCCTCCAGGACCTTGCAGTGCAGAGTTGTCTTTCCCACAGGAACGAGTACGGCTCCCCCATATGCATGCAGGCGGGAGTGGGCAGCAGACACTTTCTCACCAGACCTTATCTTGCGAAACAGGCTTGTTGACATAACATTCGTAAAAGCGCCTGTGTCTAACTTAGCTGAGAAGGTCGTACCATTGACGGTCACACGGACAGAAGGGTTTGCAACCAAAGCATGAGAGTCTAGAAGCGAAAACACGCTGGCCTCCCCTTCGGAGGAACTGATATCAGAGAGGGTGAGATCATCAGGCAGGTGCTCGGAGCCAGGCACACTATCAGCTTGAGCAAGGTTGACCGGCACTCTCCGAAAAGGGGGGGCTTGATTCCCGCGGGCTCGGCAGGCTGCAGAAAAATGATTTAGCTTTCTGCAGAAATTGCAGGTCTTCCCCAGGGCAGGGCACACGTTGAATTGATGGGTAGCAAAGTTGCAGTTGGGGCAGCGGCGGGCGACGCCGGACTTGGGTGGGGGTGGACCCTGTTGCCGCCGCGGGGCAACGTCCCGGCGCCGGCCGGTGGCAGAGGCGAAGTCGACAGGAGTGTCCTCGGGTGGCAGGGTAGAGGCGACAGCCTCAGCCATGAGTGCGGCGTGTAGAGCCTCATCCAGAGAAAGTTCGGGCTTTCTGAGAAGTTCTGCTCTCAGTTTAGCATCGCGGAGGCCGTATACAAGGATATCACGAGTCACCTGTTCGGGGGTCAGGGCATCAAGGCGGCAGCGCCGAGCCAGGTGCCTCAACGCGGCGATGTAGTTAGTGACGGACTCGTCAGCGCTCTGCCGACGGCTAAACATTTTGAAACGCTCCAAAATACAGTTGGTGGGAACATCACACAGGGCAGTGAACTTAGCAATGAGACATACCGGGTCGAGGGCATCCTCACCAGCAGCATACACAAACGACTCGGACCGTTCCAGGGCGTCGGGACCGGCCAAGTTGAGGAGCAGAGATGCACGCGTCTCAGCAGTGGCAGCAGGGTGGGCGATGGTCACATAATGCTGAAAATCACGTCGGAAGACATCCCATCGATGGGCAATGTCCCCATCAAATACAAGCGGGTCGGGCTTGCGGCACGAGTTGGCCATGGCACGAGGGAAGGAAACAGGATAAGGGTACTGGGGTATAAAATAAAAGAAAACCGGCAAACAGGAGGCGCAGGGTCTCACAGCTGAGACACCATGTAAAGAAGTCTCAACAACACATTGTCTTAACTGTAGCTTTTATTGACTGTTCACATAAGTGCTATACTAGCTGTACGTGGTCTGTCACCGGAGCTAGAGAGAGAGACACCAGGGAGGGAGCATGCAGTTATACCCCTAATAAGGGGAGTGGTTAAGGGTGGTAAGGTCACTATGTTAAAGGCACATGCACTAGCCATCTACAGGGCAAAATTTAGGGCACATGGTATTGGGGGTGGAGTGCTGACATGGATAGAAAATTGATTGGCAGCCAGGAAACAGAGAGTGGGAATTAACAGGTCCCTTTCAGAATGGCAGGCAGTGACTACTGGGGTACCGCAAGGCTCAGTACTGGGACCGCAGCTATTTACAATATACATCAATGATTTGGATGAAGGGATTCAAAGTACCATTAGCAAATTTGCAGATGACACAAAGCTGGGTGGCAGTGTGAACTGCGAGGAGGATGCCATGAGAATGCAGGGTGACTTGGATAGGTTGGGAGAGAGGACAGAATCGTGGCAGATTAAGTTTAATGATGAGAAATATGAGGTTATCCACCTAGGTAGCAAAAACAAGAAGGCAGATTATTATCTAAATGGCGTCAAGTTGGGGAAAAGGGGAAGTACAGCAGGATCTGGTGGCACTTGTTCATCAGTCTATGAAAGTAAGCATGGGGATGGAAGATTTCAACCTTCACGTGGTCCGCCCTGTTTCGACTAATGCAATCAACTTGACGTGCACAAACGGAAGATCAAATAGAACAAGTTGTCCACTACTTTACGCTGTGCACACCATATGAAAGAAGAAGAAAAAAATAAGCATGCAGGTACAGCAGGCAGTGAAGAAAGCGAATGGCATGTTGGCCTTTATAACATGAGGAGTCGAGTATTGGAGCAAAGAGGTCTTTCTGCAGTTGTACAGAGCCCTAGTGAGACCACACATGGAGTATTGTGTGCAGTTTTGGTCCCCTAATTTGAGGAAGGACATTCTTGCTATTGAGGTAGTAGGTTTACAAGGTTAATTCCCGGGATGACGGGACTGTCATATGCTGAGAGAATGGAGCAGCTGGACTTGTACACTCTGCAGTTTAGAAGGGTGAAAGGGTATCTCATTGAAACATATAAGATTGTTAAGGGTTTGGACACGCTAGAGTCAGGAAACATGTTCCTGATGTTGGGGGAGGCCAGAACCAGGGACCACAGTTTAAGAATAAAGGGCCTGTCCCACGAGCATGCGACTCGTGGTCGCTTGAGCCGTACGGCCTCGCGGAGCTGGTCCCACTTCGATTACCGGAGCCGTATGGAGTTGTGCAGAGCTGGTCCCGACATCGCGCGGGGCTCCGACAAAACTGACCGTGTTTAAAAATTCCATGCAGCAACGGCCTGACGGCCCGCAGCTGCCTCGACGCTATGTCACTCACTGGACCTCCGCGTGGCTGCAACTTCTGGTTTGGTCGCGCTTGCCGCATGCAGGCGCATGCTCGTGGGACAGGCCCTTAAGGGGCAATGGAGACGAGGAAACACTTTTTCTCACAGAGAGTTGTGAGTGTGTGGAATTATCTGCCTCAGAGGGCGGTGGAGGCAGGTTCTCTGGATGCTTTCTAAAGTGAGCTAGATAGGGCACTTAAAGATAGCGGAGTCAGGGGATATTGGGAGAAGGCAGGAACGGGGTACAGATTGTGGATGATCAGCCATGATCACATTGAATGTCAGTGCTGGCTTTAAGGGCCAAATGGCCTACTCCTGCACCTATTATCTATTGTCTATGTCTTGCACTGATGAACTGATCATTGTTTGCTGGGACTGGCTTGAGATCAGATCAGGCTCCGTCCAGATTGCTGGCAAACTGCTGCCAATGAGATTGTTGAAAGTTGAAATGTAGCCTTAGAGGAACTCTCTGACGTACCACAACAGCAGTGATGCCAATGATGACTGGTCTGTGTTGTGAGTGGTATTGGCTCTAAGACTCTTTCTTTTACTTTGACATGTTATCTGGTCATGTGTGAAGGCCAGGTCTGGATTGTAGCCTTTTTTTCCATTGGCAGCTATTGAAGGAAGGAGGAAGTTTAGCATCATGGATTGGGTCAAGATGGAGAACCTCTGCCCACCCCGCTACAAGATTATCATCCTTGTTGGTTTTGTTATAGCCCGTGAGAGGTTGTGGCTGTTGAAATCGTCAGTGATAACATTCATGTGTTGGAAAATGAAGGTTTGTGGTTCTTCAAAAACAAATGTAGAGCCGAGCGAATTGTAAATGGAGCTCATAGTTAGTTTCCCCAGGTTCACAGCATGGATTTATATGCTGTCCCTTTCTGTCATTGAAGTCTAGTCCATGATTAGGTCTCATTTACTGAAGATAGTGCTGCCATATTCCTCATGTGGCCTTTCAACAACTAGCTTAATTCCAGGGATCATAGGTCAATGCTGTTGCTGGCCCCTGTGGGTCTCTTGTGGATGTGAGACGTCACAGTCATTCTCATTACAGAGCTTTCCAATCAACTGACTGAAAATAAATATCACTGGAGAAATAGTTAAAAGTCCTTCTTCACTATTTCACACCAAACTCGACAGCAGCTCAGTCTTTCACAATCCAAATCTAAGCGTCATCTTTGGAGGGGGGGGGGGGGCACCATTTGCAAAATGAGCAAAGTGACCTTTTAAACAAGGGATCATTTGCACAGACAATAGGTGCAGGAGATCATTCGGCCCTTCAAGCCAGCACCGCCATTCACTGTCATCATGGCTGATCATCGCCATTCACAGCTTTGGCGATGAACAGTCACCTCCTGGCCGTGAGGGTGGGTGAACAATGGGGACCTGGCTTGGGGGGGAGGGGGGAAGAGGGAGCGGGGACGTGGGAGGGATTGGGAAGTGGGGGAGGGGGGGGGAAGTGGGGGGGGGGGGGGATGGGGGACCCGGTGCACAGATACTGTGTTGACTTTATAACATTGTCAGCGCCCTTTTGTAGCGACTGTTTGCATAGCGTGGGTCAGCTAGCAAAGAATGTCACTCTGACTTGTCACATGCGACAATACGGATGGTGTCCCCACAGAGGCAGAATGCAGCACAGTATGGCCAATGTCTGGTCCAGCACCCTGCGTTGCACGGCTCAGCACGACAGCAAACAGCGCAGCACCCTAGGGTGCCTGTTGCAGGCGGATGGCGGTTCTCACCCACAGGCCCTGACACCAAGGGTGGGGTGTGTGTATGCAGATCCCAATCTCCCCCCGCCAGGGCCATATACACCCCCCACCCACGTACACCCCACCCCCATGTACACCCCGCACCACGTACACCCCCCTCCCAGGCCATATACACCCCCCGCCCATATACACCCCCCGCCCATGTACACCCCGCACCCACATACACCCCCCCAGTCTGATGATTCCGTTTCTCAGAACAGTCCGTGCCGGCTTTATTTAGTAACATTATTTAGTAACATTTAGTAACATTGCTCGTCAGCACCAAAGATCCTAGAGGAGCAAGATAGACCACTCCTCGAAAAACGCGTAGTATGACGTGTGTGATCGTCGACGCCATTTTTCGAGGCATTTATTGGGCTTCCCCCACACTGTCATGGCGCCCTTATCTAAATTTCATCTCACTGCTCTGCTATTAAGTATTCTAATCGTAAATCTACACGACCCAACCTGTCATTATTTAGGTTCCCCAATAAAAAAGAAAGGTGAGAAAATATTTTTATTATTTTCAGTCGATATTCTGTGTTGAAAATGTTATTTTCTGTTCTCCCATCAACGGCCATTGGGAAACTGGGTTTGTCGGTACATTAGAAAGTTATTAGACTTATTTTTAATAGATCTTTACTCACCACAATAATAAAGACAATTTTAACACTTCTGTACGTTTTTGGTTTTGTTTTGTAAGGGATTGGTCTCCACAATATGGCCCGCGGGACACATTAGGTCCAGTGACCAGGAGATTTTTCGAGCTCAGATTCAAGTCCGAGAATGGGCGGCTGTTACCCATTATATTCCTCGAACATAGTGACATAGCAAACAACACTCACATACATACAAGACATCACAAGCAAAGATCACAAGCCCGCCGTGAAGAAGGGTGCAATCAAATATTATATAACTCTGCTCTATCATCTTTGGGTGCAATGGTGGGTCGGGGGGGTTCGGTGGCGGCGGCCGCAATCAAAGATACTAGTGGAGCTCTGCTCTATAATCTTTGGTCGGAATGGGACGGCTGCGCGTTATAATGTGCTATCGTTCCACTCTCCCTCTCCCCCTTCTCCCTCTCCCCCTTCTCCCCCTTCTCCCTCCCCCCTTCTCCCTGTCCCCCCCTTTCCCCTCCCACC
Organism: Leucoraja erinaceus; assembly: GCF_028641065.1. Classification (NCBI taxonomy): domain Eukaryota; kingdom Metazoa; phylum Chordata; class Chondrichthyes; order Rajiformes; family Rajidae; genus Leucoraja; species Leucoraja erinaceus. The sequence continues at coordinate 247,959 of NW_026576894.1, forward strand.
CTCCCCCTTCTCCCTCTCCCTCTCCCCCCTTCTCCCTCTCTTCTCTCGATCTCTCTCTCCCCTCCTCTCGATCTCTCGCTCCCCTCTCTTCTCTCGATCTCTCTCTCTCTCTCTCTCTCCCCCTCTCTTCGCGATCTCCCTCCCTTCCCTCTCTCCCTCCCTTCCATCTCTCCCTCCCTTACCTCTTCGCGAGAGTTGGCAGCTCTGCTATGCCTTGGGTCCAAAAGAGGATAGATAGAAAATACTTAATGGTCTTTGTAAGAAGATTTTAATAAGCTCTTCTACATTTAAGGTTAATTGACATATTAGAGGCAAAACGCATTTTCAATATACAGGCCTCTCCACACAACTGAAAACAATTGCATTTAAGTGATATATCATCCATTGTTCAGGCAAGTAGCACTAGGTTACAATAAACTTCCTACATATTCCAGGAAATTAGGTGCAGGAGTAGGCCATTCGGCACTTCGAGCCTGCACCGCCATTCAATATGATCATGGCTGATCATCCAACTCAGTATCCCGTACCTGCCTTCTCTCCATACCCTCTGATCCCCTTAGCCACAAGGGCCACATCTAACTCCCTCTTAAATATAGCCAATGAACTGGCCTTGACTACCGTCTGCGGCAGAGAGTTCCAGAGATTCACCACTCTCTGTGTGAAAAAGGTTCTTCTCATCTCGGTTTTAAAGGATTTCCCCCTTATCCTTAAGCTGTGACCCCTTGTCCTGGACTTCCCCAACATCGGGAGCAATCTTCCTGCATCTAGCCTGTCCAACCCCTTAAGAATTTTGTAAGTTTCTATAAGATCCCCTCGCAATCTCCTAAATTCTAGAGAGTATAAACCAAGTGTATCCAGTCTTTCTTCATAAGACAGTCCTGACATCCCAGGAATCAGTCTGGTGAACCTTCTCTGCACTCCCTCTATGGCAATAATGTCCTTCCTCAGATTTGGAGACCAAAACTGTACGCAATACTCCAGGTGTGGTCTCACCAAGACCCTGTACAACTGCAGTAGAACCTCCCTGCTCCTATACTCAAATCCTTTTGCTATGAAAGCTAACATACCATTCGCTTTCTTCACTGCCTGCTGCACCTGCATGCCTATTTTCAATGACTGGTGTACCATGACACCCAGGTCTCGCTGCATCTCCCCTTTTCCTAGTCGGCCGCCATTTAGATAATAGTCTGCTTTCCTGTTTTTGCCACCAAAATGGATAACCTCACATTTATCCACATTATACTGCATCTGCCAAACATTTGCCCACTCACCCAGCCTATCCAAGTCACCTTGCAGTCTCCTAGCATCGTCCTCACAGCTAACACTGCCCCCCAGCTTAGTGTCATCTGCAAACTTGGAGATATTGCCTTCAATTCCCTCATCCAGATCATTAATATATATTGTAAATAGCTGGGGTCCCAGCACTGAGCCTTGCGGTACCCCACTAGTCACTGCCTGCCTAATGAAGAACTCAACCATATTATGGTCACTCTTGCCCAAGGGGGCACGTACAACAAGATTGCTAACTAACCCTTCCTCATTACTCAATACCCAGTCTAAAATAGCCTGCTCTCTCGTTGGTTCCTCTACATGTTAATCATATGTATAAATATATATGTATGTGTATATATATGCATGTATGTGTATATATGCATGTATATGTATATGTGTGTATATATGTATGTATATATATGTTTATATGTGTGTATGTATGCATATAAATGTATCCATATGTATGTGTGTATTTGTATGTGTGCATATGTATGTGTATATATATGTGTGTATAAATATATATATGCATATATATATTATTACTATATAATTATATATATAATTGCCTTTATGGTTTATGTATATCATCTTACAAGACAAATAAATTAATAGCGATTATTTAAATCAAAGTAGCTTCTGATCCATGAGAATAAACTTAACTATCTCTAATTGCCTCTCACACACAGACACACATTCATATAAATATATATAATATGTATACGTTAAATTTAATTTTGTGCAGTGTGTGTTAAAGCAATACAATGCAAGGGAAACTACGCAAAGGAGGGGGCTGTTCCCGCTACAAGATACTCGAGGATCTTTGCTTTGGATCAAAGATTATAGCGGAGCTCTATAATCTTTGCTTTGGATCACAGCGGGTGGCATACGCGAAGCCGCGTGTCGCATTGAAAAATGGCGGCCGTGACGTTCCGTCACGTACTACACGCCAGTCCATTGGATTTCGAAGGAGTGGTCTATCTTGCTCCTCTAGGATCTTTGGTCAGCACCACACACATCCTGCCCAGGGGGTGGGGAACAGTCTGTGTCCCAGGAGCGAGCTGAGGGAGACCGGCGAACACAGCATCGTCCTCACTGCACCGTCCACTACTGACCACAGACCAGCGGCCTGACCATCATCACACTGACCAGTAGAGACTAGAAGCCAGAGCCCTCACCACACCACTAACTAGCAGGGACCAGCGGCCAGAGCCCTCACCACACCACTGACCAGCACAGACCAGCGGCCAGAGCCCTCACCACACCACTGACCAGTAGAGACCAGCGGCCAGAGCCCTCACCACACCACTGACCAGCAGGGACCAGCGGTCAGAGTGAGGAACTCCTTCACCACACTGACCAGTAACTGGCCAACAACACACCTGAGTGTAGAGCTCAGCCCACAGGTGGGGTACAGGACCTCTCCCCCCATCCTGTGGTGGGACTGTGTTGGGGTAACACCGACAAAGTGAGGTGCAGTCCAAGACCCACTGTACAAGTAATTAGTGAGACCACAGCTGGAGTTCTGTGTGTGGTTCTGGTGGCCCTGCTACAGGGAAGGATGGAACAGATGGAGAAGAGATCCACCAGAATGTTTCACACAGAGTGCTGGAGTAACTCGGCGGGACAGGCAGGCAGCATCCAGAGACAAGGAATACGTGGCATTTCAGGTCCGAGACCCTTCTTCTGGGCTTGTACGCTTGAGTTACAGGGAGAGGTTTGATAGGCTGGGACTTTATTGATTGGAATGGGTGAGGTTGAGCGGTGACATTATTGAAGTGTACATGATCATGAGGGGCACGGATAAAGTGGACACTCACTATCTTATTCCCAGGGTGGAGGATTCTAAAACTAGAGGGCAAACCATTCGCTGGATGCTTTCAACAGAGAGTGATAGAGCTCTTAAAGGTAGCGGAGTCAAAAGATATGGGGAGAGGACAGGAACGGGGTACTGATTGGGGATGATCACAGTGAAAGGCGGTGCTGGCTTGAAGAGCCAAATGGCCTACTCCTACACCTGTTATTTATTGTATATTGTTCTTCAGCCACAACTACAGTTTGGCTCTGTCCCACACGAGAGGTGTAAATGGCTTAGATAAGTTTCAAGTTAGATTTACTAGAGTGATTCCAAGCACAACCGTTTATTCATATAGAAAGGTTGAAGAGGAAGCTGCTCGAATGTGAAACATGATGTCAGGGTCTTTATTTATTTATTTATTTATTTATTTTTTATTTATTATTTATTCCGAACAAGTAAAGACATTAAAGACATTAATAGTAACAAAATCGAAATTATCAAACAATTGGACATTACAATCAATATTTACAAGCAATGAAAAGAACAAAAAGCAAATTTCCAATGTCCAACTCTGTGTGTGTACAAGCTCGAAAAGGAGTGAGAAGAAGAATAACTTATTAAATCTCACCCCTTTTCCCCAACACTTCTACCATATTTAAAAATCAATTAATTAATAATAATAATACTACCCCAGGCAATTTCCCATAATACCTACAGACATATATATACATACAACTATTATACACATACAAACTTCATATATGAAGTAACCAAACATAAGTAAACAATTGTAAAGCAATAGATAAACATTAACCGCCACTTGTCAACCATCCCCTCCATCCCGGTACCCCTTGAAAATTATTTTTTTATATATCATTTTAAAATGATTCATGTTTGTACATTGCTTTAATTCCTCGTTCAATTTGTTCCACACTCCCACTCCACAAACCGAAATACAAAAGGTTTTTCTAGTCGTACGGACTCTTTGTTTCTTCAAATTAAATATTCCTCTTAAATTGTAACCCCCCACACGCTCGTTAAATAATTTTTTAATGTTTCCAGGTAAATTTTTATTTTTGGCCCTAGACATTATCTGAGCTGAAAACCAACATAATAATCAGAAAACCTCAAGGGCATGTGGATAACACAATCATCAAGCCATCGGAGAAAAGTTAAAAACATTCCGGAAGGACGTGAAATAAAACGAATGGCAAAGGAAACTAAAGTGAAACGAGGAGACCTTTACTTCCTGACCACGCTGCAGCGTAACGAGAATCTTTTCATACCTTTCAACTTCTGACAATGGTCTTCCACGGACCCCCTCCTCTTGGACTCCCTCTCATGGCCATCTACCGGCTGTAGACCTTTTTATTTTAAACTGCCGGAGGGACAAGTTCTGTGGGACACGAATAGGCAGCAACAACGGGTCTGCCAGGACAGTCAGGTTTGGATTTTGGGGAGAAGGTAAAATCGGGCGGTGCAGGGCTGTGAAATGATGAGGTTTGAGGCTCGGAGGGCAGGGAGACGGAAGTGATGGCCAGTGATAGTGTTTGAGATAATGGCCTGGTGCTCGTCTGTGGGGTCATGGTCCAAGGATAAGAAGGAGGAGGTGTCTGAGAGTTGGCGCCTGGCCTCAGTCTTGTTGAGATCAGTGCACCAGACTACCACGGCACCTCCCTTGTCGGCAGGTTTGATCACCCAGTCTAGGTTCTTGCAGAGTGAGTGGAGGGCTGTACGTTCGGGGGGGGGGGATGTTAAAGTGAGACAGGTGAGTGTAGACGTTGAGGCAGTTGATGTCCCGCCGGCAGTTTAAAATAAAAAGGTCTAAAGCAGGTGAATAGCCATGAGAGCGGCCCAAGAGGAGGGAGTCCGTTGGGGACAGGAGAAGGGGTCATCACTAGGGGGTGAGGACTCCTTCCCATGGAAAAACGTGTGGATGTGGCGATGGAAGAAGAGCTCCACATCGTGGCGGCGCGGAACTCATTAAGGTGGGGACGGAGGGGAACAAAGGTGCGGCTTCTGCTGAGGACAGACCGTTCGGTATCAGAGAAGGGGAGGTCAGGGGGGATGATGAACACACGGCAAGGATGTGGGTTGAGGTCGGAGGAAGGCAGGTGAGTGGACTGAGGCCGAGGCGATGTCTGGCAGGGGGGTGGTGGGTGGTCAGGGAGGAGGGGGGTATGGGGACTCTAGTGTGGGTGGGGAAGAGCTGGGGTCACATGGTTTGAGGGGAAGGGGAATACCAAGTGGAACAACCATGGAGGTTGTTATAGTCACTGACACAAGTCTGCAGGAGGGTCTCGACCCGAAACGTCACCCATTCCTTCTATCTAGAGATGCTGCCTGTCCCGCTGAGCTGCTCCAGCATTTTGTGTCGATCTCAGCGTTATGTTGCTTTGCCTCTTTAAAGATGGCGACACCTCAATATTAAGGTCTTATATTCTGAGGGCAGATCGCGATAGAACAAATTGCCAGAATCGTGATCAGTGGGAAGATTATTAAAAATTGACTCCTCTGTAATGACAAGGACCAATCAGCAAATCAGTTTTGATGGCTCGTGTCAACTTCCCCAAGCACTATATCTGCAATAGAGTTGATTACATTAATTCTTCACCACCCACTGACATAGCAGTCCTCAGCAGAGGCGATATATTTGCATCCCATGCCCCGACTCCTCGATCTGTCCCGAGGCACCATGATGTCGAGCTTTTCGTGCACTGTCTACCCTGGCATGCCTCTTTATTTTGGCCCCCACTGATGACGCCCTTCTCTTGACACAAATACCCCTCCCCCTGGACAACCCTGCCAGACGTATCACCTCTCTCGACCTTTTGATCTCCTACTGCCACCACAACATCGGCCATCGCTATTTCTCCACTACCCGGCACAGCTGTCGACTCACTCAATACTACTCCCCATATTAGCATCAAACCCGCTGACAAGGGAAGTGTTGTCGTAGTCGGGTAGACTGACCTCGATCGTGCTGAGGCCAGGCGTCAGATCTCAGACACACCCAAACCTACTATTGACACTGAACCAGTGACGCCTCCTCACCCTCCAACCCGTTTCCCTGTTGCCCAGTCGTTATAGACCAGTTCCCCTACAGATTCATTCCCCATCAGGAAGGCCTTGGGGCCTCCGTTTCTTCCGTGAACAGAAAACCAATCAGATCCCCTCAGCTAACATTCTGCACCAGGGTCGAGACCAAGGGTGGACTCGGCGACTGTTTTACCGAACAAGCGCACGTTCCGCCTTCCATATAACATATAATATAACCATATAACAATTACAGCACGGAAACAGGCCATCTCGATCCTTCTAGTCCGTGCCGAACACGTATTCTCCCCTAGTCCCAAATGTAAAGACGAGTGGAAACACACTAAGTCTTCACTACTATTTTATTATCAAACACACGCATTACTATTCATACACATTCCTGCCCTAGCTGTCCGTGGTCTGTCACCGGAGCTGGAGAGCAATCTGGAGGTGGAGAGGCTACAATTATACTGGTGATATGGGGAGTGGTTAGTAGTGGTGAGGTCACTGTGTTAAAGGCACATGCACTAGTCTACATCCTTCCCCTTGGAAACAAAGCAATACAGCAGTGACAGGGCGACCACGACTCATACGCTACAAGCAGTTCACCACACACATAGTCAGGCAATAGTTAAACAAATTCCCCGTAACATACAGGCGGCTTGACCAACCTCCCAGAGCGGGTACGCAACCCGCCCTCCCCCTCCTCCGCAGAAACAGCAGGAGCAGGAGCAGGAGCAGGAGCGGGCGACTGAGCCGGAGAACGGGCAGGAGAGGGAATGCGCAGAGATCAGGGAGTGGAAGCTGGCCTGTAGTTACAATGAGTACCCTGATCGTTTCAACGATGAGCTGGGCAAGCTGCCCTGTAGTTACTGGATCGTTGTCGACCCGGCTGTCGAGCCTGTGGTCCGCCCTCCACACCGCGTGTCCTTTGCCATGAAGGACAAGGTGGAGTCGACAAGAAGGATAAGAGTGAGCTTCGCATTTGTATAAACCACAAGGACCTGACCTTTGCCATTATGCGCCCGCACTACCCCATGTGGACGGTGGAGGACGTCGCTGCACAGGTTGGCCCGGCCACTGTCTTTTGAGTCCTCGATGCCAAAAGCTCTTTCTGGCAGATACCGCTGGATGAACGTCCTCCTACCTGACCACCTTCAGCACACCCTTCGGCAGGTTCCGTTTCCTTCACATGCCATTCGGGATAAAGTCTGCCAGCGAAGTCTTCCAGCGCACCATGGAACAGCTGTTTGCCGGTCTGCCGTGTGCTATCATAGTCGAAGACATCCTAGTATACGGGAAGGACGTCGCTGAGCACGACCTCCATCTCCGCCAAGTCCTGGACAGGGCTCGTGAGGTCAACCTTAAGCTCAACCCTAAGAAGTGCCGTTTCCACGTCCCAGAGGTCACGTACGATGGCCACGTCTTCACTGCTGAGGGGTTGAACCCCGACCCACAGAAGACGGCTGCGGTCTCTGGAATGTCTGCACCCGCCGACGTGCCCAGCCTGCAGCACTTTCTGGGCATGGAAAACTACCTGGGGAAGTTCATTCCCGACCTCAGCAAGCTGAGTGCACCCCTGAGGGAGCTGATCAAAAAGGACACTGCCTGGGCTTGGTTCCCGAAGCACTAGAAGGCGTTTGACATCCTGAAGTCCAGACTGGTTACTATCCACACTCTCAAGTTTTTCGACTTGCTGCACCCGATTGTCCTCACCTGCGATGCCTCGAAGTTTGGTCTTGGTGCCGCCTGCCTGCAGGTTTACGATGGCCTGCAGCTACCTGTCTCCTACGCTTCTCGCACCATGACCCCCGCTGAGCAGCATTATGCTCAGATCGAGAAAGAGCCCCTCGACGTGGTGTTTGCCTGCTCGAAGTTTAAGGATTACATCCTGGGCAACACGTTCACTATCGAAACCGATCACCAGCCGCAGGTCACGATCGTGAATAAACCGATCCACGTCGCCTCATCCCACTTCTGACACCATGTAAAGACGAGTGGAAACACACTAAGTCTTCACTACTATTTTATTATCAAACACACACATTACTATTCATACACATTCCTGCCCTAGCTGTCCGTGGTCTGTCACCGAAGCTAGAGAGCAATCTGGAGGTGGACAGGCTACAATTATACTGGTGATATGGGGAGTGGTTAGTAGTGGTGAGGTCACTGTGTTAAAGGCACATGCACTAGTCTACACCATATACCTGCGCTCAGACCATAACCCTCCATTCCTTTCCCGTCCATATAACTATCCAGTTTATTTTTAAATGATAAAAACGAACCTGCCTCCACCATCTTCACTGGAAGCTCATTCCACACAGCTACCACTCTCTGAGTAAAGAAGTTCCCCCACATGTTACCTCTAAACTACTGTCCCTTAATTCTCAAGTCATGTCCCCTTGTTTGAATCTTCCCTACTCTCTGTGGGAAAAGCTTATCCGCATCAACTCTGTCTATCCCTCTCATCATCATCAAGACCTCTATCAAATCCCCCCCTTAACCTTCTGCGCTCCAAAGAATAAAGCCCTAACTTGTTCAACTTTTTCTGTAACTTAGTTGCTGAAACCCAGGCAACATTCTAATAAATCTCCTCTGTACTCTCTATATTGTTGACATCCTTCCTATAATTAGGCAACCAAAATTGTACACCATACTCCAGAATTGGCCTCACCAATGCCTTGTACAATTTTAACATTACATCCCACCATCCAATCCCCACAGCCTGCCCTTTCTGTCCTGGGCCTTCTCCATTGATATAGGGAGGCCACGTTCAAATACGAGGAATGGAACCTCATAGTACGCTTAAATCCCAACAGTATGAATATTGAAGGTACACAAAATGCCCGGAGAAACTCAGCGGGTGCAGCAGCATCTATGGAGCGAAGGAAATAGGCAACATTTCAGGCCGAAACCCTTCTTCAGGCGTCTGAAGGAGGGTTTTGGCCCGAAATGTTGCCTATTTCCTTCGCACCCGCTGAGTTTCTCCAGCATTTTGTGTACCTTCGATATTCCAGCATCTGCAATTCCATCTTGAACAGTATGAATATTGAATTCTCGAAATTAGCGTAACGGCAGTCCGCCCCTGCCGCCCCCCCACCCCCCACCACCACCTCACCTTGCCCGGCGTGGACCCTCACGCATTTCTCCCTCCTTTCATGCACCTTCATTCTCAAGCTTCTAAATTCATAACTCTTCAAACTCATTCATAACTCATTCATTCATAACTCATTCATTCATAAATTCATAACTCTTCCGTTGCTGGCTTGAAGAGCCAAATGGCCTACTCCTACACCTGTTATTTATTGTCTATTGTTCTTCGGCCACAACTACACCATGGGTCAGGCGGCTACTCCGAAGAAAAAAGCTGCGGGGCTTTTCCGACCGGGGCCTTTCTTCAAACTGAATGTTGCGGGTGATCAATTAGGACCAGCCACAGGCGTCTGGAAGGTCCATTGTTGGATTGGGAAGGCGTGAACTATAAACGAATAATGTGGAGAGCCGAGGAACTGGTAAAATGACAAGGAAGGGGGGAGGGAGAGGGGGAAGTGTTAGTAAAAGTTATTTAAAGTTAGAGAATTCAATGGTTTAAAAAAAACCCCAAATAAACTTTATTCAAGGAAAAAAACATGGTCTTTTCTCACCCCCATCCCCCCTCCCCCACCATCACCACCAGCACCCCAGCCCACCCGAAGAAGGCATTGCTTGAATGAAAGTAATTAACAACAAAAAAAAGGAAGAATGCCAGAAAGCCCCCACCCCCGCCCCTTTACATAGCGATTGTTTTGCTTTGGAGTAAAAAAATGCCGGTGAAGGCAGAGATGACAATGTCGTTCAAAAGGCAACGGGATCTCTACTTTAAAGCGAGAATATTTAATTTCTAGAGGAAGAAGGTTTGTGCAGTACTCGAAATGAAGAACTTGCAGAGAAGTGGAATCACCTTTTACCTGGAACGGGGAGAGGGAGGGCGGGCAAGTATAGGGTGATTTCACTAAAGGTCACTGGAGCGTAGATCCGCACCCACGTGACCAAAATTCTCAAGTGGAGGACACTCGAGGGTTCGGTACATGTTAGTGGATGGGAAAAAACGCATTTTCCCACCCGTTAAAAACATAGAAAACGGCGAGGTTGTGAGCTGCAATTTACTGTGCCAGTCGGGGTGACCATGAGGCACAGCTACCTAGATTTACAGGAAAAAAAAAAGATAGCAAGTAAGGTAAATTCAAGAGGGAACTGAAGGTGCCAAACCGACGGAAATGAACAGCCGACATTTGCCGTGGATATTTACAGGTCCAAAATATCGGGAATTATCGCGTTTGCTCGCTGAATTTCATCAAAAGTAAGGCATTATTAACTTACTTTTGATAAATTCAGCGAGCAAACGCGATAATTCCCGATATTTTGGACCTGTAAATATCCAGAAACGCTGCCTGACCCGCTGAGTTACACAGGCATCTTTTGTGTAAACCAGCATCTGCCCTTCCTTCTTACCTCAACCTGTTGCCTGGCCCGCTGTCTTACTCCATCACTTTGTGTTTTGATTTATAAATCTTGGGTCATTTTATAATCAGTTAGGGAGTTCAAAACAGTGAAGGAATAGTCTACTTATTTGTGGTAGTTAAATATTTAAAATAAGCATGTACTGTCCTCAATAGGGAGGAAGTTGCAGTCGTGTAGAGTCACCGTCTATCTCAAGTCCGCACACTCAATTCCCTTCAGGGAGGAAGTTGCAGTCGTGTGTAGTCACGTCTATCTCAAGCGAGGGGGGGGGGGGGGGGGGGGGGGGAGAAAAGGAGATTCGCACACTTTAGGTTCCCTTCAGATTTTACTTAGTCCGTGAGTGACTACGTACAGCCCGCCCCAGCGCATTGCTGCTTTACGTTTCAGCATGCAAAGCGGCAGGCGGGAGACAGGGCTCCCGAAGAAACGAGAAAAAATAAGTTTAGGTAAGTACTTACCTTTACTGTTACAGCCCCTTTGCGTCTGCTTGTTCCCCGCAGGGCGTGCAAGCGGCCCCCTTGGACTCCGGTAGGAGTTTTCCGTTCGCGGGAGGGGAGGAAAGACGCTACCAGGGAGAGAGAGCGCCGGCGGACCATGGATGGGAGCTGTGCCGGTGCCGGTAACTCTCCACAGGGGCGACATCGAGAGAGCGCAGGAAGACCGGCGCTAGCACTGCGTTGGGGTCCCCCTCAGTCCTCGCTCGCCCTCGAGTACTGCCCAGGTGAGGCAGGCAGGCGGGCGGGAGGAGGCTTCCGACATTTGCGGAGCCGTTAAGGAGACCCACTGTGCAGTGCTGGCGTGAGTGCACTGCAGTCCGAGTGCAGGTGAGCAGCAGCCCGAGTGCAGAGAGAGAGAGAGCGAGGACCGCTAATCAGCGGCCCGCTCCCGCCACTGCACCAAGCCCGTCAGCATCAGCTGCGGGCTGGGGGGAAAATGCTGCACCTGCCCGCTCGACGAAAGGACGTCATTTGGCAGCTACAGGCAGTAGGACCGCTTAGCGGGCGGTCCGCAAACCCGACACCGGGACCGAGCCAGCCCGCTAGCGCCTGAGCAGCGGGCTGGATGTGTGTAAAACCCGGCGGTGGAGCCGACATCGGACTGGGACGTCTCTCCACCCAGGAGGGGGAGAGACAGCCGCCTGAGCTGCAGGAGCGGCTCTTGGGCATTGGAAAGGTGAGTTTGCAGTTGTGTTTTATTATAGATTTCATGAACACAACGCAAAAACTCGCAAAGAGAACTGCCCCGCTCCAACTCTACCAGCGGGGCAGCAAACGGCGGCAGCGTCGCTCGCAGAGCGTTTTTCGCTGTCCGTGAGACCGAGCCAAGCCAGTCTCGCCAGAGCCTGCACAGCGGACTGGGAAAGCGGCCAGGAAGCCAAACGGGCGGTGGCCTCCGATTCGTCGGAGGGGGACATGTCTCTACCAAAGCAGAGAGAGACAGCCGCCTGAGCTGCACTTAGCAGCTCCTGGAGGAGAAGGTCCACCGGGAACAGCAGCGCTCCCGGCGAGACAGGACAGGCACCTCCTCCATAGTGTCGTGTCAGGCACTGCCCTTTGCTACCCTCATACCACGGGTTGGAGCAGGAGGCTAGCATTGGTGACCAGGGCAGGGCTGGTCTGCAAATGGGGCAGGCGGACAAAATCGGGAGTATGCATGAGGTGCAGGATCAGGAACAGCATCTCATGTGGTGGACCGCTTCGTAGCAACCCTACGGGCTGGAGCACCGCCGGAGCCAAAACAATGGCAGCCAGCAAGAATATACAGCACCAGAGAACTGTGAGGCCCTTAAGGGGAATAAGCCTAAAACAGCAAAATCTGGAAGTTGTGGGGGCCTTATGCGGGCATATAAACTCAAGCTACAGCGGATCCGAAGGCTCCTGATGTCAGCTATCACAGCCTATGCTCGTTCTGTGGAGATAACGAGATCAACACATGCCACCAGAAAGTGCTGGTATTAAGGTGTACCACAATTCGAACTAAACAATCTCTGAAGGGAAATACAACACCTGCCCTCAATCTCAAAGATGCAGGCTTGAGCAAAGCCCAGCAGCGGAGGCAGACTCACTGCTATTTGGGAGAGATCTGAACAAAAAGCTGAAGGAGATCGAAGAGGCATCAAAAACCTTCGGCATCATGAGGGCAGGCCAAGGGACGAGCAAACCACGACTTTCGATACCCAAACAGCAGCACCTCACGGCATCCACCAGTCAATGTCTAGAATATGGGACTGGTGAACGCTTGGGGCCGCACTATCCCCAAAGATCTTTTAGATCAGGGCCCGCCGCGGACCCCCTGGAAAATGCGCCTCCCCCCAACGTCGCCAGCACGTCCTCAGAACAAAAGCACTCAGAAAACAGAAAACACAAAACCACCAATAACCATGGAGGTAGGTGGGTCTGGTTCCTACCAGCATATAGAGCGCTTTCTTGGACTATCTTGGCTTTCATATTAATTCAGTCCACGTAACTATAAGGATGCCAAGAGACAACATAGTTGAATTGGCACAAACAAGCACAAATTAATGGTCAAACTGCCAACTACTCGACAAATAACAGAGTAATTGTGAAAAAATTGTACCATTTCTGTCTACATCATTCAGATGTTAGTATCAAAAACAACATATAGGTTGTCATTGAGCATCTCATGAAGTTACCCACTGAAGTAATATCAGAAAGACAGTGGTGGGGTTACCACTTATACTGGGCATTAATTATCTAAAAAATGTTCGGGTGAATTTTGTGAGTTTTAAAGCACTAGCATGTATGGGTATAAATAGACTACACTATGGAGGTGGCCTATATTAACCATATGGCAGCATAAAGTCGGTATCATATGACAAGTTGGTCAAACCAATTTGGCAATGGTATATCCATAGATGTATTTGACTATCAACAACTTACCTGGGCGGTAAGCAAAATACAGTGACAGACACCAAGTCACATAATATTAAGGACTACATCAATTAGATGTTTTCATATAAAGTTAACAAAACTATTAAGGTATATGATGCAACAGATATTAATGCATTTCATTGTCGCTGTACTGTACACTGACAATGACAATTAAAATGGAATGTGAAACTGATATCGATTATTTGCATTAACGCTATATCACTAGGTGTTCGGGGATGTCCTATGTATGTCGCGGGGGGGAAACCAGACCCTGGGGCAGTGGAATCCTCATTAAAAAATTCTCTGGGACAGATAGTTCCAGCAGAAAGATCGTCAGCTATATATATTAACTTTTCTGACCTATAGGTCATGTTGTCATTCAAGAATGTATTTATAATATTGATAGACAAACGCTGCATTGGTGAAATTAATTCTATGTATTTTTTCCCTTCTGCCTCACCAATCGAGAACAACGCACAGTACAAAAGGATTCTGCTTCAGGTATTTGATAGTACCTGACGGACTTACGCAGCCCTTGTTTCACTTCACGCCATGACATGGCTGTTGAAACTTGGATGGTGTTTTCCAGTACCCAGAATTATTAATAATCGGAGCCGGGCACAAATCAACTGTGCCATGAGAAAATAAGCTCCTGAGCTGCAGATTCTGCGCAAGCCTCTGGGACTGGGATTGTTATACTGAACAATCGACACCATGTCAGCATCCTTTTGAACATCCACTGGACTACAACACTTGTCCAGCATCAAGAGAAGTACTGCAAGGATACAGGGAAAACCTACTCATCCGATACAGGTACTACGAACTGGAATTCCTGGAGAACCTTCATCACGATGAAGGATTCGGCTACAGTGCCATCAACACAGCTAGAATTGCCCTGCCTGTTCTTTTTCAAAACAGCTACAGGACAACAGGCCATGGGGTCACTGGCTGGTGGTAAATTTGAAGGGTATTAAAACTCTAAACCCCTAGACCAGGTACACCTATATATGGGATGTCACAGTGGTTAACCATACTTCAGGGGATCCCACCAGCCAGAGCCCTAAACCTGAACCTTCTATGCACTAAAAACATATGTTGAAGGCACATGGAGCAGCACAGAGGGTCCAGTCACTACTCCTATTTTCAACTGGACACCATGCTCACAGCTTCAGACCAGATCTCTATCATTTGTCCAGGGAATGGTCAAACCAGACCAGGAACACCTTATCCAGTCATAAAACCCGGGCTTACCAGCCAGAAAACACGGTATGTGCCAAGACCCTATTACCTTACATAGACACAACCTAATTATGTGAGGGAGATGAAAAGCCTTGTGGGTTGGTCACAAAAAACCTTGTGGGCGGGTAACAAGCCTTTTTTGAAATGGCTCAAGCAGGTTAAAGCTCCTGGGATAAAACTAACATGTACAAAGTTGTCATCCCACAGGAGAAGCTTCCACGTCAACGGCAAAAGAATGGACGTGCCTGTAAACCACATCCTGGCTACAGCAGAATAGTGGGGGTAAAACGTTCAGAGAAATAATTTATTATAACTGTTGACAAAACCTGTTTTTATTTGCAGGAAAGATTCCAATCTGCAAATATTCAAATTAGCCAAGGGGAGCATTTAAATTTCTTCAGTGTTATTGTAAAAATACCATTGTTTTTTTCTATAAACAGAATCATTGGTTGATTATGATAACACGCTTCCTCCCTCAAAGGCTTCGGCAGCGAGTGATATAAAGCTGTTACACGGTTTGAAATCACAGAAGCTTTGAAATCTTCACGTAGTCACTCACGTGACTCCGAAGTAAAATAGTAAGATTAAACGAGAACTTACCAGTTTGAAGTTTGATCTGTATTTTATGAGGAGTTACGATGAGGGTCTACGTGCCCTCCGCTCCCACCCTCATTACATGGATCAAACTGATAAATTGATGTCTCTTTATTCTTTACTATGTTACTTCAAATCTTGTGTCTATCTGTGATTCCACACCGCTGCTTTGAAGTATGCCGCAATGCGTCCTGGGGCGGGCTTCTTCACGTAGACCCTCATCGTAACTCCTCATAAAATACAGATCAAACTTCAAACTGGTAAGTTCTCGTTTAATCTTACTATTTTACATAATAATGATTCATTGTAGGGGGCTATAAAAATCGAAGAAATACTGTGGGTGTCACAAATCTGAAAGAAAAGCAAGAAAAGCAGGTAAAAAAAATCTGCAGGCCAGGCAGTATCTGCACACCGCTGCTTTGAAGTATCTGCAATGCGTCCTGGGGCGGGCTTCTTCACGTAGACCCTCATCGTAACTCCTCATAAAATACAGATCAAACTTCAAACTGGTAAGTTCTCGTTTAATCTTACTATTTTACATAATAATGATTCATTGTAGGGGGCTATAAAAATCGAAGAAATACTGTGGGTGTCACAAATCTGAAAGAAAAGCAAGAAAAGCAGGTAAAAAAAATCTGCAGGCCAGGCAGTATCTGTGAAAAGAATAGTAGTTAACTCCAAGGTACACAAAATGCTGGAGAAACTCAGTGGGTGCAGCAGCATCTATGGAGCGAAGGAAATAGGCGACGTTTGTGAGGGAGGAGCGACCGTTGGTGAGGGAGGAGCGACCTTCGTGTGGTGAGTTAAAAAAACCCAACGCGGGGCTTGTTTC
The DNA here is from genome assembly GCF_028641065.1 of Leucoraja erinaceus. NCBI lineage: Eukaryota > Metazoa > Chordata > Chondrichthyes > Rajiformes > Rajidae > Leucoraja > Leucoraja erinaceus. The sequence continues at coordinate 264,121 of NW_026576894.1, forward strand.
AACCAAAGATCCCAGAGGAGCAAGATAGACCACTCCTCCGAAATCCAATGGACTGGCGTGTAGTACGTGACGGAACGCCACGGCCGCCATTTTTAATGCCACCCGCTGTTATCCAAAGCAAAGATTATAGAGCTCCGCTATAATCTTTGATCCAAAGCAAAGATCCTCGAGTATCTTAGAGGATCCTAAGTCAGCATGGATATACGAAAGGTAAATCATGTCTGACGAATCTTATAGAATTTTTCGAGGATGTAACTAGTAGCGTGGATAGGGGAGAACCAGTGGATGTGGTGTATCCGGACTTCCAGAAGGCTTTCGACAAGGTCCCACATAAGAGATTAGTATACAAACTTAAAATACACGGCATTGGGGGTTCAGTATTGATGTGGATAGAGAACTGGCTGGCAAACAGGAAGCAAAGAGTAGGAGTAAACGGGTCCTTTTCACAATGGCAGGCAGTGACTAGTGGGGTACCGCAAGGCTCAGTGCTGGGACCCCAGCTATTTACAATATATATTAATGATCTGGATGAGGGAATTGAAGGCAATATCTCCAAGTTTGTGGATAACACTAAGCTGGGGGGCAGTGTTAGCTGTGAGGAGGATGCTGGGAGACTGCAAGGTGACTTGGATAGGCTGGGTGATCTTCTAATGTCTGGGTGTCCAGACATTAGAAGATCTCCAAAGACCTTGGCACATCAACCAGAAACAAGTAGAATAACTGTAGAGGGAGAAACAGCAGCAGGCGAGAATATTCTACATTCACCTCAAAATATCAAACACTGGATGGACAGGGCCTGGAAAAATAACTCTAGGCCCAATGTTTCAAGGCAAAAGCAAAGGCAAAGGCAAATTTATTTGTATAGCACCATTCGTGCAAACAGCAATTCAAGGTGCTTTACAGGAAAGAAAAAATAAAATAGTCAATAATTAAAAATTGCACAATAAGCAATACGACAAATGTATGAATAATAAAACAAAGTCAATGAAACAATAAAACAATTTTTAAAAAGCACATAAAAGGGTTAAAATTAGACGGTTAAGATTACCTGCATGTCGGGTTATAGAAATGCTATAGTAAACAACAGTGTTTTTAGGCCTGATTTAAATGCGCTTACAGTCTGTGCACACCTCAGGTGTTCAGGGAGCTTGTTCCACAGGTGTGGAGCATAAAAACCGAATGCTGCTTCAGCCTTTTTAGTTCTGACCCTGGGAACACAGAGTAAACCTGTCCCTGAAGACCTGAGGAGTCTTGGCGCCTCATATACAACCAGTAGGTCAGAGATGTATTTTGGACCTAGACCATTCAGTGCCTTGTAGGTCAGTAACAGAATTTTAAAATCTATCCTCTTACACACAGGGAGCCAGTGCAAAGATTTAAGGACAGGTGTAATGTGGTCCATTTTCTTGGTGTTGGTCAAGACTCTGGCAGCGGCATTTTGGATAAGCTGCAGTTGTTTAATTGATTTTTTATTGAGACCTGTAAAGATGCCATTACAATAATCTAACCTACTAAAAATGTATGCATGAACATGTTTTTCAGTGTCTTCTTTGGACCGAAATCCCTTGATTCTTGCAATATTTTTTAGATGGTAATAGGCAGATCTGGTAATGGTCTTTATATGGCTGTTAAAATCCAAATCCGAGTCCATAACTACTCCAAGGTTTCTGGCTTTGTCTGTGGTTTTCAGTGAAATTGAGTCGAGTTGAGCACTCACCTCTAGCCTTGTTTTTTTGGGACCAAAGACAATAATTTATTTCTTATTTGCATTGAGCTGGAGGAAGTTCTGGTTCATCCACTCATTGATATGTTTGACACACTGGCTCAGTGAGTGTAGGGGACTATGGTCATGTGGTGACACTGCGATATATAGTTGTGTATCATCGGCATAAGTGTGGTAGGATATGTTAAAATGCTCTATGATCTCAGCTAGGGGGAGCATATAAATGTTGAACAAAATGGGTCCAAGAATGGAGCCCTGAGGAACCCCACATGTGAGTTTTGTACGTTCGGATTCAAAATTACCAAGGGAAACAAAATAATCCCGATCTTTCAAGTAAGATTTGAACCAGTCCAGCACAGAACCAGAGTCCCACCCACTTCTCCAGTCTGTCAAGCAGTATGTTGTGGCCCACCGTATCAAAAGCAGCACTGAGATCTAGAAGTACCAAAACTGAAGCTTTTGATGCATCACTGTTTAGATGTATGTCGTTTAGGACCTTAGTGAGTGCAGTCTCGGTGCTGTGATGTGGCCGAAATCCCGACTGGAAAACATTAAAAATATTGTTTTGGGTCATAAAGCAGTAAATTTGTTGGTAAACTACCCTTTCAATAATCTTTACCAAAAATGCTAAATTAGATATGGGCCTGTAGTTGCTCATAGCTGAGGCATCCAAATTAGGCTTCTTCAATAGGGGCTTGATCAAGGTCAGTTTATCGTCACATGTACCAATTAAGTGTAGCGCTTCTTTGCCCTCTACATGAGCTGCGCCCCAGGTTCGTAAACTTTAATTCCCTTATAGGTGTTAGTCAACCCTTAATTTAAGTATTTATGCACTCTTTTAATTTGGACAATAGAGCACCTTTAATTTCAATATTAAATGGTATACCTTACTGTAGAAACAGTTAAAATAAATCAACTGACAACTATGTTCCAATGAACTACCTTCACATTTATTCTATTAATTAAAATAAATGATATGTTGGTCAGGGAAATACAAAATAAAATATCAATAACCAAAAATATAGTGTTTTACTGGTGTTTCTCACACAGATATTCAAAAAAACAACACTCAATAAATCAATCTTTTATAGTACCTTTAAGTATTAATTACTGTGTGGGCCCACACACTCACTCACACAAGCCGGCAACATTAAAAACAAAACAAGAATAACCCCACGTTGCAGGCCTGGTCGAAGCTGGAGAGCATCGCGGCAAAATACATTTGAAGCCGACAAGTGCACAGTGCAGAAGCTCACAAGATGGCGGGGAGTTGGCTGACCAGAGAGGACCCCATGTGGCAGAAATCTTCCTTCTCCCTCATTGTCTCCAGGGCTCAGCTAACCGCTGCTCTTACTTTCCCCGTAATCACAAAGTCCAAACAGCGACAGTCTTTAATCCACACCTCCGAGCTGAAGGGGTAGCAGTTAGCCTAGGACTTCTTCTGTCTTCTTCTGGACTTCTTCTCTCTCTCTCCTGGACTTCGATTACCCACAATTCCCAGCTGCCCCCAAACCAATCACCACACAGGAAAATTTAACTCATTAACAACAAATCAAAATGCAGAACATATTCACAGCAAAACATATATAAATTTCTTAATAAGAAAAACTAATATAAAGTTACACAGGGCTACATAAGGTCCAGTGAAATTCAAATTTGTCTGCAGTAGTGAATCCTACAGGGTCGAAGAATACATTGACTATTGTCATAATCAAACTGGCACAGCAACATGCCAGCTATATCAAAGACAACACTTCACACAAACAGTGAACTCCCTGACCGAGCTGCTCAATGCTATACTTTTTATTATGGGCATCCTGCCTGACCTGCTGAGTTACTCCAGCACTATGTGAAATGTCACCTATCCATGTTCTCCACAGATGCTGCCTGACCCGCTGAGTTACTCCAGCACTCTGTGAAACGTCACCTATCCATGTTCTCCACAGATGCTGCCTGACCCGCTGAGTTACTCCAGCATTTTGTCTTTGGAGCAATAGTATGCAAATATCTTTACAAATCTCTACAACAGTCTGTCCAGTCCAAAGCTCAATGGATGACCACTCCACACATCACACACATTCCTTTCACCTGAAAGTCCTTCACAAGAACTCATAATAAACAAGCTTTGATTAGGGTAGTTAACATTAACCAGTTCACACTAGTGGTTAACAACAAGTTCACTTCTTCTTCTATATAGTGTTTTTTGGTGGTTGTCAAACAACTGTTTTGGTGCATTACCGCCACCAACTGGCATGGAGTGTGGATCAAACAACACCATTACATACTCTAATATCCTATATCCTTCCGAACAAATTGGTTACCCTAAGAAAAAGCAACAGGATTTGATAGCACTTATTTGAACTCCCTTGCAAAATATCTACCAAATCAAATTGTACTCCTTCTTTTCTGAACTGCTCACTCATCCGTTCTCTCTCCTCCTCATACCTCTCACAATGTACAATGACATGCTCTATCGTTTCCTCTTGCCCACAGTATTCACATCTGCCTGTATTATGCTTGCCCATTACAAAAAGTGTACTGTTCAGACCAGTGTGTCCAAATCTAATTCTTGAAATCACTGTCTCCTCTTCTCTGTTCTTTCCTGCACATCTCATCTCTCGCACTTTCCTCTGGACTCTGTAGAACCACCGTCCTTTCCGCACTTCCTCCCATTGCTTTTGCCATCTTTCCTTCAGTCTTTGCTTAATAATGTCTTTGATTTCAGTTTTACCTATGTTAATACTTAAATCAATCTTACTTCTTTTTGTTACCTCTTTTGCTACCTTATCTGCCATTTTGTTTCCACTAATGCCAATGTGTGCTGGTACCCATAAAAATATGACTGTAAGCCCCATCATTTGAATTCTGAATAGTGTTTGTAGTATTTCTATCAAAATGTCTGGTCTACTGTCTGAATGACTGTGCTGTAAACTCTTTATTGCTAAACTTGAATCTGAACAAATAACTGTCCGTAAAGGCCTAGTATCCTCGACCCACTGTACTGCTAACAATATTGCAATCATTTCACCTGTGTATACTGAGATCTCATTATTGATCCCCTTCCCTACTTTGATGTGAAATTCTGGTACAATAAATGCTACTCCTACTTTATCTACTGAATCTTTTGATGCATCTGTATAAATTTGGACAAAACTGTAGTATCTGTCAATGTATTCCTGTATGATGACTGAATTATACATATGCTGTTTATCCTTGTTTTTCTGATCTAATATTGTAAAGTCTACTGTTGCATCTGGAAGTATCCAAGGTGGAATTGAAGGTAATGGAACCGTTGGAAACACATTTAATTGGGCTATGCTGATTTGTATTGCTCTCTGGGTCACTGTCCATCCAAAACTTTTTGTTTCCCTTCTCTCCTTTTCCCAGCATGGTTTGACAGTAACTTGTGCTGGGTGTTCTTGACTGTGGCCCTGTAGGTTAATCCAGTAATTCAATGAAAGCTGTATCCTTCTCATCTCTAGAGGCATCTCCCCCATTTCAACCTGTAATGCTGCTGTTGGAGTTGTTTTTATTGCACCTGTACATATTCTCAATGTCTGGTATTGAATGTTGTCTATTTTCTTAAGAGAAGTACTTGATGCAGACCCATACACCACACAACCATAATCTAACACAGATCTAATTAACCCAGTGTATATAGCCTTCAAAGCTGTTCTATCTGCCCCCCAATCACATCCAACTAAACACCTCATTATATTAAGTATCTTCTTACATTTGTCCACTACTTTCTGAATATGAACCATCCATGTAATCCTCTCATCAAACCATAAACCTAAAAATGTATAGTATTTTACTCTCTCCAATTCCTGGTTATATAATTTTAGTTTTACCTCACTATCAATTTTCTTCCTAGTAAAAAAACATTATCTTTGTCTTTTCCACAGAAAATTTGAATCCCCATTTATATGACCACTCTTGTACCTTTATTATAGCCCTCTGTAGTTTCTGCACAATAAACTTCACATTTCTCCCCCTTTTCCAGATTGCCCCATCATCCGCAAACAGTGAAACTCCCATTTCATTTACAATTTCTTCATATACATCATTCATCATTACTAAAAATAGTAAAGGACTTATTATGCTCCCTTGAGGTGTTCCATTTTCAATATCTAATGTTCCTGAGTATTGATTTCCAACTCGTACTTGTATTGACCTCCCAAATAAAAAATCCTTAATCCATTTAAATATACGACCTTTAATCCCCAATTTACCTAGTTTCACTAATAACCCTTCTCCCCACATCATATCATATGCATTCTCAATATCAAAAAATACAGCTACTACACTTTCTCTGTTAATTTGTGAATGGTTTATTAAAAACATCGTTAGTGTCTTCCTCATATCGTATTAACTGTATATTCTCTGCTATAGTATTTTCTTTTCCTTTACTTCCTTCTTCACTAACATTGTCTGAACTGTGAATTTTAGCAAAAGATTTAGCCAACATCTCTGCTTTCTCTTCATCTTTCACTGCTGTAATTTCACCGTCAGTTAGGATTGGATATTTGTATTCTCTTTTAATTCCTTTCATTCTCCTTATCATTCCCCAAACTTGACCTACTTTTGTCTCCCTTCCCACTGAGTTACAAAATGTCCTCCAAAATTCCCTCTTTGCATTTTTTATTACTCTTCTTACACTTGCTTGCAACCTTTTGTATTCAATAAGATTCTGAAAATTGTGATTTCTTTTCAAAATTTTAAAAGCTTTATTTCGACACTTAATTGCTTTGTCACACTCCTTAGTCCACCATGGTACACTCTTCTTGTTGTGCTTACCTCCTTTATTTTTAATGGACTTCGTTGCTGCCTCTAAAATGGCTTCACAAACAGAAATATTTAAATTATCCACATCTTCATAAATATCAATTTTCTCCATTTTTTGATCACTAATAATCTTAAACTTCTCCCAATCAGCACCACTAAAAGACCACTTCTGTATTCTCTCTGTATTATACTCCTCTAAACTCACTCCTACTACTATTTCTATCGGGTAGTGGTCACTTCCTACCGTTGTTCTTCAAATTACTTCCCATGAACAAACACCTGCCAATGAGTCTGACACTAGTGTGAGGTCTATGGCTGATTCTGACCCTGTTCTGATGTTGATTCGTGTCCCACTTCCATCATTAAGACACACAAGGTTTTTATTCTCCATTAAATCCTCAATCACCATCCCATTTTCATCATTAGAATCATCCCACAACGTGCTATGAGCATTAAAATCTCCACAACATATAACTTTCCCCCCTAAATACCCAGCAAGTTCGTCCATCAACTCCATTGAAAGCCTTTTACACGGATTATAAAAATTAACAATTTTAACCTTACCTTCTCTTGTCCAAATTTCAACCACTAAATATTCTAATTCTGTTCCTTTCACCAACAATCTATAATGTATTCCTTGCCTTATAAATATTATACACACCCCTCCACTCCCCTCCCCCCTATCTCTATGGATATTATCATAACCTTTGATGACAAAGTCTAATGAAGGCTTAAGCCAGGTTTCTTGAATACATATGACTTCTGTTTTCTTCTTTAACTCTTTAATGAATCCTTTAAACTCTTGTCCATTTGCTATTATGCTCCTTGCATTCCATTGTAATATAATCACTTTGACCTATCACCAGAACCTTCCTGCCTTCCACCTGCTTCAGGCTTTTTATTGATACTCTCCCATGATACTTCTTTTAAACCCAAAAACTTCTCTGCTCCCTTAACAATGATTTTTATTTTTTCTGTGTTTAACCTGATCAGTACAGTTGATTACATATGTAATTAAAACAATAAGCTTATCAGCTGTCAGTTCTGTGTGAGTTTTGACTGCTTGACTTTCCTCTAATCTCAAAACTGGATGATTCTCTCTCCCAATTATATCCACTCTTCCCCTTTGTCCTTGCACCTTTTTCACTGCCTCTGAGTAGCTTATGTTACTTACTGTTTTCACTTGCTGAATCTCCACCGCCCTCTTCCTGACTTCACATCCCCCATACGTTACCCTGTGCGGTCCTCCGCAATTGCAGCATTTATCCTGCATATTTTCTCTGCACTCTTCAAATCTATGCTCTCCTCCACACTTGGGACACCTCTGCTTCCCCTTACACACCGCTGCTATATGTCCATACCTTTGGCATTTATAACATCGGAGCGGTGGAGGGATATAAGGCCTCACTGGAAAGCTTATGCATCCGATTCTCACTTTTTCTGGTAGTTCAGACTGCTGAAACTCCAGAAGCACAGACAAGCTCTCTACCCTCTTACCCTCCACTGTCCTTAACAATCTCTTAACTACACTCACCTGGCCACCAAAAATACTCCTTTTGAGTTTCTCCAGGTCTTCATCTACAGGAATACCTGTTATTAATCCCCTTGTCACTCTACTCTCACCCAGAGTCTTTCTTTCACTGACCATCTTCTTGCAAACACTTTCAATCTTCAGAGCCTTGTTTTTCTGCTCCTCCGTTTTACATATTATTAACAAGTTCCTGTCTCTCAAAATCTTAGCTGTTTCCACCTCTCCTACCTTCTTCTTTAGCTCCCTGGATAAAGCTATCGGACTTAAATTGACATGCTCATCTTCCTTTCTGAATTTCAGTATTATTTTAACCTCCTTCCTTTCAACCTTTTTCCGAACCGTTCTCCTATCCTCCTCTGAACTGTTCCCTTCAAAACTCCTTTTGCTGCTTTGGCTGAGCTCGTTTTGCCTGACTCCTCCTTCTCCTTGATTCCTCCCTGATCTCTGACTAGACACTGACGTCCAGTCACCAAAAGCCCCATCATCTTTGTCTTCGTCATCCTCTAATCCTACCTGAGTTGCCATTTGATCCAGTCACAAACCAGTTTATGCCAACCGCCAACTCCTAGACCCCCTCTCCCTTCCACACGGGAGCTCCCCTCACCCAGCCGCTCTCGCCCGGGCCAAAACCCGAACCCTTCCCTATCCAGAGTGGACTCGTTGGGTGCAATGGCCTATTTCTGCTCCTGTCACCTATCACTCCTGTCAGCCCAACGAGTTCACATTAACTTTCCTCAACCAAGTACAATGTGGATTCACTTTAAATTCCTCGCTGTCTTCTTAATCATAACAATTAATCATCAAGTGAAAACCAGTCTTCATAAATGAGTGCCCCAATTAAAACACAATTGGACAGCTATCCAGGAGACAAATTCATTCTTGCTACTGCCTTCATGAAGTAAACAGAACCACACCCAGAAATCAGTCTGAAGGCTCCCAACCCAAAATCCCACCTGTCCATGTTCTCCACAGATGCTGCCTGACCCGGAGTTACTCCAGCACTTTGTGTCTTGTTTTGTAAACCAGCACCTCCAGTTCAGATTCAGATTCAATTTTAATTGTCATTGTCAGTGTACAGTACAGAGACAACGAAATGCATTTCCTTGATTTTCATCCCAAATCTTCCCTGGTTTCAGGGCTTTTACTAAGAATGTCATCTGGACAATGGGTGCATTATGAGGAAAGGAAAAGGGTGACAGAGCAATAAAGAACCATTTTGCAGTAAAGAGCACAACATCTAATTTGTAGACAGTGCTCCCAATGTGCTGCGAATTCACATAACAGGTCGCTCCAATTTGTGGTCAACACTCCCACCGTGTGGTTTAAGAAAGAATTGCAGATGCTGGAAAAATCGAAGGTAGACTGGAGTAACTCAGCTGGAGTAACTCAGCGGGTGAGGCAGCATCTATGTAGAGAAGGAATAGAAACATAGAAAATAGGTGCAGGAGTAGGCCATTCGGCCCTTTGAGCCTGCACCGCCATTCAATATGATCATGGCTGATTATCCAACTCAGTATCCTGTACCTGCCTTCTCTCCATACCCCCTGATCCCTTCAGCCACAAGGGCCGCATCTAACTCCCTCTTAAATATAGCCAATGAACTGGCCTCAACTACCTTCTGTGGCAGAGAGTTCCAGAGATTCACCACTCTCTGTGTGAAAAATATTTTTCTCATCTCGCCCTAAAAGATTTTACCCTGATCCTTAAACTGTGACCCTTTGTTCTGGACTTCCCCAACATCAGGAACAATATTCCTGCATCTAGCCTGTCCAACCCCTTAAGAAGATGGGGAGTAAGAGCAGAGCTGCGGGATATAGAGGAGACCATGATAATAGTGGTGGAAAAACTCAGCAGCTCAGGCGCCATCTCTGTAGGAAAAGGATGGGTGATATTTTCGGTAGGAATCCTTTTATTTTCCATTCCAAAATCACGTGTTTCTCCAGAGATGCTGCCTGGCCCACTGAGTTACTCCAGCAATGTATCTATCTTTGGTATAAACCAGCATCTACAGGTCTTTGTTTCTACATTTACATCAGCCAGATTCAATTTCAGTTTTGATAAGGTTAGGGTGTCATCACTTTAGTAATGATACATCCTTTTATTCTGGGACTGTGCCCTCTGGTCCGAGACTCTCCTACTAGTGGAAACATCCTTTTAGTTTGTAGATTCAGCACAGAATCAGCACAATTCCAGTTGCACCAGAAAAAATAATCATTAAAAACCCTGGACACTTCAAATGACAACAATTAAAAGGAAAGGTCAGCAGAATTAATCAAAGAAGCAAACACAATTCAGGAGAAAGCGATAGTGTTCTCACCGACCTCATGCCCTGGAGATATAGATCCACATCAGACACAAGGGGAGGATCCCTGTCTTTACGCTGAGCTCTGCTCCCAATGACAGCCCAGGACCACTGCTCCCAATGACAGCCCAGGACCACTGCTCCCATCCACAGCCCAGGACCACTACTCCCATCAACAGCCCAGGACCACTGCTCCCATCCACAGCCCAGGACCACTGCTCCCATCCACAGCCCAGGACCACTGCTCCCATCCACAGCCCAGGACCACTGCTCCCATCCACAGCCCAGGACCACTGCTCCCATCCCCAGCCCAGGACCACTGCTCCCATCCACAGCCCAGGACCACTGCTCCCATCCACAGCCCAGGACCACTGCTCCCATCCACAGCCCAGGAACACTGCTCCCATCAACCGCCCAGGGCCACTGCACCCATCCACAGCCCAGGACCACTGACACCCGCTATAATCAACACCCTATCGATCTCTGCCTCAAATATATTCACTGACTTGTGGCCTCCACCGCCGTGTGTGGCAATGAATCCCACAGATTCACCACCCTCTGGCTAAAGAGATTCCTCCTCATCTCCTTTCTAAAGGAAGGTCCTTTAATTCTGAGGCTGTGCCCGCTGGTCTTAGACTCACCCACAAGTGGAAACATCCTCTCGACATCCACTCTATCCGGGCCTTTCACTGTTCAATGAGAACCCCCCCCCCCCCCCCCCCCCCCCCCCCCCCCCCAATCCCTCTCAATGTTCTAAACTCCATTCATTCCAGGGATCGTTCTTGTAAACTCTTTTGTCTTGCTGATGTTGAGGGATGGATTGTTATCCTGACAATAGGTGCAGGAGTAGGCCATTCGTCCCTTCAGGACAGAAGGTTCTCAATGTCTTTCCCATATTCTATCTCATCTTTGCTGCTCATGTGACTGAAATAGTGTTCTAACCAGTGGGTGGACGTCTGGATCCCATTGGCCTGAGACCTGGCCACAAGTTGTGGGTGGCAAAGTCATGACCCCGAGGGACATTGGTGTCAAGGGTCACAGTGGAGGGAATGTTCTGACCAATTCTAACATCTGAGAAGTGAATAGTGATGATTTGTTAATTCATCGTGGCTGAAGCAGGTGGGCTCACTTCTGACTATACTTTACTGTGGATTTAAACAGGAAAAGTCAACTTTCTTTATTAACAATGAATAACCTAGAGAAAGGAGAATGTTGCCCCTGGAAGTTCATAGAGTCACACAGCATGGAAACAGCCCAGCATGGAAACAGGCCCTTCCTTTGGCCTAACTTGCCCACCCCGACTAACATGCCCCATCTACACTAGTCCCACCCCGACCTACATGCCCCATCTACACTAATCCCACCCCGACCAACATGCCCCATCTACACTAGTCCCACCCTGGCCAACATGCCCCACCTACACTAGTCCCACCCTGGCCAACATGCCCCATCTGCACTAGTCCCACTCCAACCAACATGCCCATCTACACTAGTCCCACCCCGACCAACATGCCCCATCTACACTAAGTAAGTTTTATTTATATAGCACGTTTTAAGTCAACTCGCATTGACCCCAAAGTGCTTTACATAAATTAAATAATGTTCCATTTCAAACCATAGAAATAGGTTAAAAAAAAATGAATAGAATGGACACAACACATTATAAAGTTCAACACAAACTTCCCCTCACAGCAGAATCAAAACATTTCCACTGTGTGGAAAGGCACCAGAAAGTTAAGTCCTCTTCCTCTGTGAAACACCCGAGGTCGGGGCCTATTTGTGGCCGTGCAGCCAGTCCGATGAATTTCAGGGCCCTCTTGCCGTGAAGATGGAACATCGTCGTCGGGTGAAACATTCCTCAATGACTTGGAAAAGTCTGGAGCGACTGCCTCCTCCCCGGAGACCAGAGACCGGGGCACTCATAGTCCTCAGGCCGTGCCGGTTGGAGCTCCGACCCCGGCAAACTCGATCCCTGGCTCCGCGGCGCTCCAAATCCAGCGCCGCCCGCGGCCGGACGCCCGCAGCCACAGCTCTGCGATGTTGGGAGTCGGCGGCGAAAGCGCTCCGGAGCTTACCGCGCGGCGACCCGGTAGGCATCGCCCGCTCCGTGTTGGTATCCCAGCGCTGCGCCACCGCCGCCGAAGCTGTCGTCCCAGCTGGTCCCGACAGGAAACGCCGCTCCAGTTTCGATGGTAGGCCGCGAGGACGGGGCGAAGAAGCAGCTTGGAGGGATGCTGCCACTCTGACCAGGTAGAGGACTAAGAAATAAAGTTTCCCCCTTCCCCACCCCCCACATAGAAGACCTCCACTAACATTTTTTAACAGGACTTAAAATAAAATAAAATAAAAAAAGGTGTAGAGACGGACTGCGGGCAGGCTGCCATAAACAGACGGCGCCCACTCCCGCACATCCGCCATAATCCCACCCCGACCAACATGCCTCATCTAAACTAGTCCCACCCCGACCAACATGCCCCATCTACGCTAGTCCCACCCCGACTAACATGCCCCATCTAATCCCATACCAACCAACATGCCCCATCTACACTAGTCCCACCCGATCAACATGCCCCATCTACATTAGTCCCACCTACCCGCGTTTGGCCCATATCCATCCAAACCTGTCCTATCCATTGTCTCTTAAACGTTGTTGTGATAGTCCCAGCCTCAACTACCTCCTCCGGCAGCTCATTCCATACACCCACTACCCTCTGTGTGGAAAAATTGCCCCCCTCAGATTGACATTATTAATGTGAACCATTTGTGCACATCTCTGCTGGTGTGAGTAATAAATGAAATGATAGATAGCAAAAATACACAGTGGTGCAGCGGTAGAGTTGCTGCCTCACAGGGCCAGAGACCCGGGTTCCATCCTGAATACAGGTGCTGTCTGTACGGAGTTTGCACGTTCTCCCCATGACCTGCATAGGTTTTCTCCGGGTGCTCCGGTTTCCTTCCGTATTCCAAAGACCTGCTGGTTTGTAGGTTAATTGGCTTCTGTAAAATTGTCCCTAATGTGTGTAGGATGGAGCTAGTGCACGGGGTGATCACTAGTCGGCGATGACTCGTTGGGCCAAAGGGCCTGTTTCCGCGCAGTATCTCTAAAATCTAAACAATACCCGGTGACTTGGCCTCCACCACACTCTGTGGCAATGAATTCCACAGATTCACCACCCTCCGGCTAAAGAAATTCCTCATCTACTTTCATGGGTGGGAAAGGCAGAGAGGGTGAGGGGCCAGACACAGGCATGTGGGACTAGCTTCGATAGGCATGGCTGTGTGTTTCTGTGCTGTGGGACTGACGGGGCTCAACAGGGTAGTAGTTTGATGCTTCAGCCGGCAGCAACCCAGGAGAACTGTGTTCCAATGCTTCATTAGTTTGTTGTTCTGCACATCGATCGGGAGGTGATGAAATCTCCCGTTTACACACAGCCGCCAGAGCAAACAGTGTACATACGGTGATGACAAACACAATAAATGCAATATCCAGTGCAGAACAGTGCAAGGTTATGTTGCAGAAAGCCTGGGGTAGCATGGACGAGAGGGGCCGAAGGGCCTGTCAGTGGGCAAGGTGACCACCGACGCTGTCAGTGTGGAGTTTGCACGCTTACTCCTCCGTGGTGGACCGGGTGCGGGACGGGGCAGGGGAGACGAGCTCAGCCGTCCAAGCCTCAATCCAAGCTCAGCCTTCCTCCCGCGCATCCTAGCCCCGACGGGCCGAGTGCCGTCGCCTTCCTCCCCGGACAACAACCTAGGGGAAAAACACAGACAAAACCTCTTCCAACCCCCCGAATCCCTCAGGGAATGCCCTGTCCTGTCTTTGAAATCAAGCCGTCACAATTGTGCACGATCAGTCAGCATTATCCTTTTTATAATATATAGACGAAAGCTGATCAAGTTCAAGTTGGAATTTATTGTCACATCCACCAATTAAGGTACAGTGATATTTGACTTACCGCACAGCCACAAAAAGCAACAAGACACACAGCCACATAAAATAAAATCTAACATAAAAATCCACCACAGCAGAATCCACATTCCTCACTGTGATGGAAGCTAATAAAGTTCAATCATATTCCCCTTTTGTTCACCCGTGATCGGGGCTGTTGAACCCTCCGCAGTCGCCGCTCGCTGCCAACACACTACATAAAAGTCCCTTTAAACTTCCATGATCCATAGACATCCTCATGAAGAAGGCCTATGCTTGGACAGCTATCCAGCCAGAAGATGCGAAAGCATCGCGGGACTTGGCGATATGTCTTAGATTATGAAAGAAATTACTACCATCTTAGACCACATGCAAGAAATGAATGTTGTTAGCAATATGAAAATGATCACTCTAAAACTGCCCTATAGACTTAGAGAAAAGATAAAGCTGGTCTGTTAGAGGAAATTGAGAATGGAGAGGCCATGCTTCCTGATCTGGGGAACTTCATAGAAAAGGAAGTACGGTTCATGTCAAATTTACGCTATGGGAGTGTTCAAGATCCTAAACCAATCACTTAAACAAAAGAGCAGGACCTAAGGGAAGTAGTTTTGTTTCCGCTGTAAATACCTGCAGAAACGAAACGGCAAAAGGAAGAAGATACATCTACTGTTAAGCCAAGACGGTTCTGCTCGTCATCCAGCGAGAAGAAGACAGAGGAATTACAAAGAGATGGCCCACGAGGGAAGGGAAGGGGGGCCTGTCGATGACTAGTCAGCTCGGACCTTGCATCCAATCCCAAGAATGGAGCCATATTCTTGACAGGGCAAAGGAGTGCTCGTAATAGGAACACTTCTCCATCCGTTTCTCACCACAAATGTCTGACCTGCTGAGTTCTACCGGCACTTTGGAGGGGAATGGACAGGTGACGTGTCGGGTCTGGACCGTTCTTTGGACTGATGGAGTCGGGGGAGAAAGCTGGAAAAAAGAGATGGGGTTGGGACAGATTCCAGGACTTGATTAGAAGGGGGCAGTTTCCTTAATTTGGAGAATTCAATGTTCATGTCATTGGGCTGTAAGCTATGAGGTGCTGTTCCTCCAGATTGCGTGTCACCTCACTCTGGCAATGTAGGAGGCCCAGGACAGAAACATCAGTGTGGGAGTGGGAAGGGGAGTTAAAATGGTTGGCAACCGGGAGATCCAGCAGGCCTTGGAGGACTGAGCACACGTGTAGGGTGAAATACACGCCTAGTCCTGATACAATAGACATTAAACAAGAGACAATAGGTGCAGGAGTAGGCCATTTGGCCCTTGAACCATCACCACCATTCAATGTGATCATGGCTGATCATTCACAATCAGTAACCCGTTCCTGCCTTCTCCCCATATCTCCTGACTCTGCTATCTTTAAGACCCCTATCTGGCTCTCGCTTGAAAGTATCCAGAGAACCGGCCTCCACCGCCCTCTGAGGCAGAGAATTCCACAGACTCACAACTCACTGTGTTAAAAAATGTTTCCTCATCTCCGTTCTAAATGGCTTCCCCCTTATTCTTAAACTGTGGCCCCTGGTTCTGGACTCCCCCAACACCGGGAACATGTTTCCTGCCTTTAGCTTGTCCAAACCCTTAATAATCCTATGTTTAAAAAAGATATCCTCTCATCCTTCTAAACTCCAGAGTGTACAAGCCCAGCCATTCCATTCTCTCAGCATATGACTTCCGCCATCCCGGGAATTAAAATTGTGAATCTATGCTGCACTCCCTCAATAGCAAGAATGTCCTTCCTCAAATTTGGAGACCAAAACTGTACACAATACTCCAGGTGTAGTCTCACTCGGGCCCTATACAACTGCAGAAGAACCTCTTTGCTCCGATACTCAAATGCTCGTTATGAAGACCAACATGCCATTCACTTTCTTCACTGCCTGCTGTACCTGCATGCTTACTTTCAGTCACTGATGAACAAGGACCCCCAGATCCCGTTGTACTTCCGCATTTGCCAACTTGACATTTAGATAATAAACTGCCTTCCTGTTTCTGCTACCAAAGTGGATAACCTCACATTTATCCACATTAAACTGCATCTGCCATGCATCTGCCCACGCACCCGACCAGTCCAAGTCGCCCTGCATTGTCATAGCATCCTCCTCACAGTTCACACTGCCACCCAGCATTGTGTCATCTGCAAATTTGCTAATGTTACTTTTAAATCTCTACACTGATGTATATTGTAAATAGCTGCGGTCCCAGCACCGAGCCTTGTGGCACCCCACTAGTCACTGCCTGCCATTCTAAAAGGGACCCATTAATCCATACTCTTTGTTTCCTGTCTGCCAACCAATTTTCTATCCATGTCAGAACTCTACCCCCAATACCCTATGCCCTACTTTTGCCCACTAATCTCCCATGTGGAACCTTATCAAATGCTTTCTGAAAGTCCAGGTACATTACATCCACTGGCTCTCCCTTGTCCATTTTCCTAGTTACATCCTCAAAAAGTTCCAGAAGATTAGTCAAGCGTGATTTCCCCTTCGTAAATCCATGCTGACTCGGACCGATCCTGTTACTGCTATCCAACTGTGCGGCTATTTCATCTTTTGTAATTGACTCCAGGATCTTCCCCACCACCGATGTGAGGCTAACTGGTCTATAATTCCCCGTTTTCTCTCTCCCACCTTTCTTAAAAAGTGGGATACATTAGCTACCATCCAATCCACAGAAACTGATCCTGAGTTTATAGAAAATTGGAAAATGCTCACCAATGTGTCCACAATTTCTGGAGCGACTTCCTTACGTACCCTGGGTTGCAGACCGTCAGGCCCTGGGGATTGATCAGCCTGCAGTCCCATCAGTCTATCCAACACCATTTCCTGCCTAATGTGGATTTCCTTCAGTTCCTCCATCACCCCAGATCCTCTGGCCACTCGTACATCAGGAAGATTGTTTGTGTCCTCCTTAGTGAAGACAGATCCAAAGTACCTGTTCAACTCATCTGCCATTTTCTTGTTCCCCATAATAAATTCACCTTTTTCCATCTTCAACAGTCCAACTTTGGTCTCAACTAATGTGTTCCTCTTCACATACCTAAAGAAGGACCAGCAGATGCTGGTTTACAAAGAGAGACGCAATCTCCTGGAGTAACTTGCACATCTGGAGAGCATGGGCAGGCAACATTCTAGGTCAGGACCCTTCTTCAGACTGCTTGGTGTGGGGGGTGGAGAAAGTTGGAAAGGAGAGGTGGGAGTGGTCGCCTTAGATTCCCTTCCCTCTACAGATGCAGCCTGACCCACTGAGTTCCTCCACCGCTTTAGAGGGAATGGACAGACAACGTTTTGAGTCAGGACCCTTCTTCAGACTGATTGGAGAGGGTGGGGGGAGGAAGCTGGAAAAGAGAGATGGGGGCTGGACAAAGCCTGGCAAGTGACAGGTGGATACAAAATGCTGGAGTAACTCAGCGGGACAGGCAGCATCTCTAGAGAGAAGGAATGGGTGACGTTTCAGGTTGAGACCCTTCTTCAGAAGTGATAGGTGGATATAGGTGAGGGAGACACAAGAAACTGCAGATGCTGGAATCTTGCATAGAACACAATTTAGTTAGATGCACAGAATCTCTTGCCCAGAGTGGGGGAATCGAGGACCAGATGACATGGGTTCAAGGTGAAGGGGAAAAGATTTAAAAGGAAACTGAGGGGTAACTTTTTCACACAGAGGGTGGTGGGAGTATGGAACAAACTGTCAGAGGAGGTAGTTGAGGCTGTGACTACCCCAAGAAACAGTAGGACAGTTGCATGGATAGGACAAGTTTGGAGGAATATGGGCCAAACACATGCAGTTGGGACTAGTGTAGCTAGAACATGTTGGTCGGTGTGGGCAAGTTGGGCCGAAGGGCTTGTTTCCACAATATGACTAACACAAAGTACTGGAGTAACTCAGCGGGTCAGGTAGCATCTGTGGAGAACATGTATAGGTGACATTCACAGAGTGCTGGAGTAACTCAGTGGGACAGGCAGCATCTCTGGAGAGAAGGAATGGGTGACACTGAAGATGGGTCTCAACCCTGAAACGTTACCCATTCCTTCCAGCATTTTGTGTCTACCTAAACAGCACCTATCCACGTGGCAGTGTGCCAGCAAGCTGGAGGAGCGGGCAAAGGCCTTGCCGCAGAGCGGGCAGGTGAAGGGGCACTGGCTGGTGTGGACTCGCCGGTGCTCCAGCAGGTGGTCAAGCCGGGTGATACCCTTGTTTAAGAGGGAACTGCAGATGCTGGAGAATCAAAGGGCCCTTCCTCAGCCCCCCTGCTGTCTCCTCCCATCCCCCAGCCTTCTGGCTACTCCTCCTTTTCCCTTTCTTGTCCCCACCCACCCCCGCCCCCGATCAGTCTGAAGAAGGGTTTCGGCCCGAAACGTTGCCTATTTCC
Source organism: Leucoraja erinaceus (assembly GCF_028641065.1). Lineage (NCBI taxonomy): Eukaryota > Metazoa > Chordata > Chondrichthyes > Rajiformes > Rajidae > Leucoraja > Leucoraja erinaceus. The sequence goes on from NW_026576894.1 coordinate 282,804, forward strand.
TTCGCTCCATAGATGCTGCTGCACCCGCTGAGTTTCTCCAGCTTTTTTGTGTAACCACCGGGTGATACCCTTGCCGCACTCAGTGCACACAAAGGGTCTCTCTCTGGTGTGTATCCGCAGGTGCTCCCGCAGCCCCCTTGCTCACGTCACAGTGGCAGCAGCCGGTTCGCCGGTGCTGCCGCAACGCCCGCGAGCTGTCAAACTCCACACCACAGTACGGGCAGTCGTAGGGCTGGCCACTGGTGCGCACGCGCTGGTGAGACAGGGCACGAGAGGCCACACACCGGGCTGGGGACAGGACGGTCGCCGGCGTGCACCCGCTGGTGGGACAGCAGCTCGTAGGAGCTGGTGAAGCCCTTGCAGCATTGGGCACAGGTGTAGGGATGCTCGCGGGTGTGGATGCGCTGGTGGTTCAGCAGATGGGTGGAGCGGGTGAAGCCCTTGCCGCACTGGGCGCAGGTGTAGGGGCGCTCGCGGGTGTGGGTGCGCTGGTGGTTCAGCAGATGGGTGGAGCGGGTGAAGCCCTTGTCGCATTGGGCGCAGGTGTAGGGGTGAGGAAATATTATATAATAAAAACCGCTTGGACAGTGACTTTTATATAAGCTAGGTAATTTGCAGAAGAAAAGCTTATAGTTTTCCTGAACTGAAATGAAGTGCAAACAGACATATACACACAGGCAAAGATGAGTCAAAACATGGAGGCCTGAACCTGAACCTGCTTAGCTTAGGTTTATTGCTGAGGCACTGGAGGAAATTGTATTTGATATGACTTTCTGTTGAAGAATAGATAACTGAAAAGGGGTCTCTTCTTAGGCCAGAGGTCGTGTATTCTTTCCATTGTGGACATTCTTGAGCTGTGAGGTTTGTGCTGAGTGTGAGATAATAGGCCCTGTAGTTAGCCTTGGCTATGTTGAATTGGGATGGATGTGAGGGGAGTACTGGACTGACTGACTGAAGGACGTTTAAATTGAGTGAATAGTTGTTTAAGTTAATTAAGTAAGAAATTAGCTTTTTGTGAGCCTTTGCATATTTCAGATAAATTAAAATGAGGCGATTCATCCTGCTATGCATCCTGATGCTACTACAGATGGAGGGAAATGGAGGCTAAATTTGACGATGTGTCCCGGGACAAACAAGCAGAGTCTTTCACCTCTGCAAAAGAGATGTGGTACCGTGCAATGGCCCAGATGCCTTTGTATCCTGGGATGTCACCGAGATTGACTATTGCAATGGGATACAGCGTCAGCCCGATTGGCAGGTAGACTTAGATCACCAACACCTATGGGAATTACCCTGTTGGTCTCTGGAGTGCAAATTTGACTTTTTCTGCAGACGGTATTCTTTGGAAGACAACTCGGCAAAGGAACATTTGTATGATGGACTATGCTATCGAGAAGCATTAGAGGTCTACCATTGTTTACAGGAGAAAGAACATGAGAAAAACATGGGAAACATGGGCATTGGAAGAAACAGACTCTAACATGTTTATATAAGCCCATAAATAACTATTTGGTAAAGGACAAATTGTGTGTTACCTTGCTACTATCAGAAATACGTCTGTTCTCTTTACAGGATAGATATGCCTTATACTATCTGTTGGCACATGAGGGAGACACATGTGCTATTGTGAAAGACAGATGTTTGATGGGAATTCAGGGCAAAACAGTAACATCACAAACATCAAAATGGCATTATTATCCTGCTCGATGGGATACAGGAGGGTATTGAATGGGGAGACTGGGGATTTGGGGGATTTTATAATTGGATCATTAGTACTACTTTGGTTCTGTCTTCACTAAGGAAGACATAAATAATCTTCCGGAAATAGCATGAGACCGGGGGTCAAATGAGATGGAGGAACTGAGTAAAATCCAGGTTAGCCGGGAAGTGGTGTTGGGTAAATTGAATGGATCAAAGGCCAAAAAAATCCCCAGGGCCAGTTAAGCTGCATCGCAGAGTACTTAAGGAAGTAGGCATGCAGGTGCAGCAGGCAGTGAAGAAAGTGAATGGTATGTTAGCATTCATAGCAAAAGGATTTGAGTATAGGAGCAGGGAGGTTCTATTGCAGTTGTACAAGGTCTTGGTGAGACCACACCTGGAGTATTGCGTGCAGTTTTGGTCTCCTAATCTGCGGAAAGACATTCTTGCCATAGAGGGAGTACAGAGTAGGATCACCAGACTGATTCCTGGGATGTCAGGACTTTGATATGAAGGGGTTAGACAGGCTAGATGCAGGAAGATTGTTCCCGATGTTGGGGAAGTCCAGAACAAGGGATCACATTTTAAGGATAAGGGGGAAATCTTTTAGGACCGAGATGAGAAAAACATTTTTCACACAGAGAGTGGTGAATCTCTGGAATTCTCTGCCACAGAAGGTAGTTGAGGCCAGTTCATTGACTATATTTAAGATGGAGTTAGACGTGGCCCTTGTGGCTAAAGGAATCAGGGGGTATGGAGAGAAGGCAGGTACAGGAGACTGAGTTGGATGATCAGCCATGATCATTTTGAATGGCGGTGCAGGCTCGAAGGGCTGAATGGTCCACTCCTGCACCTATTTTCTATGTTTCTATATATGCAGCAATAGTGGTTTTGTGTTTGTTCGTGGGAATTGCTTTTGTTAAATGTATTATTTCTAGACTAATGACAGCCTTGGGTAATGTGGAAACTGGTGAGAAGATATTAGTGCACCATCTAGAAGAAGACATTCCAATGTTATACGATGAGGTAGTTGAATGGATGGTAAATGTGATGAAGACGAATTTTAGTTAAAAATATAAGAAGATATTAAATTGACTTCTGGGCTAGCTTACAGTTTATATTTAGTCTCAAATTAGGCTTGCCTTAGGTTGTGGGTGTGTGAGATAATAAATCCTATAACATTGTCTCCCAAGTGACAGGCAGAGGAGAAGCTATAGAGATAGCTGGTTAAATCTTCACAGTGAGATGCCATAAACCAAATGACCAATGTTTATGGGGGAGGGGGTGATAGAGGAAGAGAGACATAGGTGGTCACATCTTTGAAGCAAGAGGCAATAAACCAGATGGCCTATGTTTATGAGGGACCAAGTGACAAAGAAGATATACAATGTTTTTAGTATATCTTGTACCATGTAAACAAAAGCTTTGATGTGATGCAATCTGTGGAAACCTTTTCCTGTACCTCTGACATGATTAATGTCTGTGGAAGGTGTTAAGGGGACAAAAAACCCTATTTAAGGCAATGTAATTCTGTTGTTCAGAGAAGGTGGCTGAGGACAGTCAAGTGTCTGTGTTGGTCACTTGACTGGAGTTCTCCCTCCCTTCCATCGGCCGATGTTAAGTAAAGTTTTGAACTGGTCTACCAAACAGTTTGTGTGGTGTCTGTTTATTAAGAAGCGAACCTGGTTTAGTTGTTATAAAAGTAACTTTTTCAAATGCGCAGGTTGACAAAGAATTATTAGAAGATTAATGTATTAGAATGAATAAAATGGAGATAGACCAGTGGTATGGAACCCAGAATAGCTGAGCACCCTAAGGGCTAGGGTGTGAAGCACAGCAGAGAGGTAGAGAACAGCATTAGTGTCAACAAGCCAGCCTGCTGACCTACATGGTCCAGGTTTTGGGGGCTATAAAGCATCTTAACGTTAGGTATAAACTTGGTAGACTAATAAGCCACTGCTGATGAATCCTTGTCGTGTTATTATCCTATTAGTGGCCATAAATGACCAGAGTGGGAGGAAATATTATATAAATAGAACCGCTTGGATAGTGACTTTTATATAAGCTAGGTAATTTGCAAAAGAAAAGCTTATAGTTTTCCTGAACTGAAATAAAGTGCAAACAGACATATACACACAGGCAAAGATGAATCAAAACATGGAGGCCTGAACCTGAATCTGCTTAGCTTAGGTTTATTGCTGAGGCACTGGAGGAAATTGTATTTGATATGACTTTGTGCTGAATAGATAACTGAAAAGGGGCCTCTTCTTAGGCCAGAGGTCAGTTGTTCTTTCCTTTGTGGACATTCTTGAGCTGTGAGGTTTGGGCTGAGTGTGAGATAATAGGCCCTGTAGTTAGCCTTGGCTATGTTGAATTAAGATGGATGTGAGGGGAGTAGTTGTAAAAGACCTTGTAGAAAGATTGGAAATACAGCTTCCAAAGATAGCAGGAAAAGGGGAGGCTGTAAGTTAAGCTGTATGAAGTATGTAAGTTAAGTGAATGAAGCTGTATCCTGGAATCAAACACTAATTAACTAAATTGACAGATTTACGACCCATGTATGCTTGGTTGGGATGCGAATGGTTTTGAACTTAGAAACTGTAATTCAGCAAACTTATATAATTAATGTTTTAAAGACATAGGTAAAAGTATTTAAAACTGTGAAATTATAGTAACACCAATTATGAAATGTATTGTCTTAGTAGAAAGGTACACTTTAGACATAGAAATTGTTTAGATTTATAGAAATATATTTTCTCTTGGTATAGAGTGTGTATGACTTGTGCGATCATTGTGTTATATACGTATCTTGTATTTTGAGGAATGGTCTTTGATAAGAGCCTACTGGGGTTTTGCTGTGTTGAAATATAATAAGCAAAGTTATAAAGTTATTAGACAGGCAAACAAAGGCTGTAATGAGGCCAGGGAAGGGGGATCATGTGACTGATGTTGTAAATCACCAGAAGGACTCAGATGATTGGTTACTAGCTTGTCATACC
>NW_026576894.1:292500-397016 GCF_028641065.1 Leucoraja erinaceus
TCTGATCTGTAATTAGTTGACAAAACCTTAATTTATTAATGCGGAATATCCAGAGGGATGGGATAAGTGTAATATTAAATGACATGCAAGGTGTCAGGTTGTCTGTCACAACATACAGCCTTGAACCCATTATTTCCTTCAGTTAAATAATGGGAAGGTAGCACTACAGGGTATTGTCATTTGCCACTCAATTATTATGTTTGTTTACCTCACTGACTATTTTTAAACCCGCCCCCCCCCACACAATTCCTTTGACAGGTTGAATGGAAATGTCCCCAAACTCGTTGTTTTATTAATTGAACACGGAGATGAACATCCTCAAGGAGTGTAATCAGATGGAAATTGATTCAGATGCAATGCTTAAGAACTTGTTCAAAGAAGGGGCATATTTTAAAGTAGTGACAGAGATACTTGCAGGGGAATATGTGAGGAGATTATTATTTGTCTTTAGTTTTAGCTTGAACCAGGACATCTGAAGATTCAAAGTTTAATATAGTAATTGTGCTGATACGAGGGATAAAATTGGTCCATTGGAGAGACAGAGTGGGAAGCTATCTGCAGAGCCAAAAGAGATGGGGGAGATATTGAACAATTTCTTTTCTTTGGTATTCACCAAGGAGAAAGATATTGAATTATGTGAGATAAGGGAAACGAGTAGAGTAGCTATGGATACTATGAGTTTCAAAGTAAAAGAAGTACTGACACTTTTGAAAAATATAAAAGTGGATAAGTCTCCAGGTCCTGACAGGATATTCCCTAGGACATTGAGGGAAGTTAGTGTAGAAATAGCCAGGGCTATGACAGAAATATTTCAAATGTCTTTAGAAACGGGAATAGTCCCCGAGGATTGGCGTACTGCGCATGTTGTTCCATTGTTTAAAAAGGGTTCTAAGAGTAAACCTAGCAATTATAGACCTGTTAGTTTGACTTCAGTGGTGGGCAAATTAATGGAAAAGATACTTAGAGATAATATATATAAGCATCTGGATAAACAGGGTCTGATTAGGAACAGTCAACATGGATTTGTGCCTGGAAGGTCATGTTTGACTAATCTTCTTGAATTTTTTGAAGAGGTTACTAGGGAAATTGACGAGGGTAAAGCAGTGGATGTTGTCTATATGGACTTTAGTAAGGCCTTTGACAAGGTTCCTCATGGAAGGTTGGTTATGAAGGTTAAACTGTTGGGTATAAATGCCGGAATAGCAAGATGGATTCAACAGTGGCCGAATGGGAGAAGCCAGAGGGTATTGGTGGATGGCTGTTTGTCGGATTGGAGGCAGGTGACTAGTGGGGTGCCTCAGGGATCGGTGTTGCGTCCTTTGTTGTTTGTCATGTACATCAATGATCTGGATGAAGGGGTGGTAAATTGGATTAGTAAGTATGCAGATGATACCAAGATAGGGGGGGTTGTGGATAATGAAGAGGATTTCCAAAGTCTACAGAGTGATTTAGGCCATTTGGAAAAATGGGCTGAAAGATGGCAGATGGAGTTTAATGCTGATAAATGTGAGGTGCTACACCTTGGCAGGACAAATCAAAATAGGACGTACATGGTAAATGGTAGGGAATTGAAGAATACAGTTGAACAGAGGGATTTGGGAATAACCGTGCATAGTTCCTTGAAGGTGGAATCTCATATAGATAGGGTGGTAAAGAAAGCTTTTGGTATGCTAGCCTTTATAAATCAGAGCATTGAGTATAGAAGCTGGGATGTAATGGTAAAATTGTACAAGGCATTGGTGAGACCAAATCTGGAATATGGTGTACAATTTTGGTCGCCCAATTATAGGAAGGATGTCAACAAAATAGAGAGAGTACAGAGGAGATTTACTAGAATGTTGCCTGGGTTTCAACAACTAAGTTACAGAGATAGGTTGAATAAGTTAGGTCTTTATTCTCTGGAGCGCAGAAGATTAAGGGGGGACTTGATAGAGGTCTTTAAAATGATGAGAGGGATAGACAGTGTTGATGTGGACAAGCTTTTCCCTTTGAGAATAGGGAAGATTCAAACAAGAGGACATGACTTCAGAATTAAGGGACAGAAGTTTAGGGGTAACATGAGGGGAAACTTCTTTACTCACAGAGTGGTAGCGGTGTGGAATGAGCTTCCAGTGGAAGTGGTGTTGGCAGGTTCATTGGTATCATTTAAAAATAAATTGGATAGGCATATGGATGAGAAGGGAATGGAGAATTATGGTATGAGTGCAGGCAGGTGCGACTAAGGGAAAAAAGTTGTTCGGCACGGACTTGTAGGGCCGAGATGGCCTGTTTTGGCCATAATTGTTATATGGTTATATGGTGATATGATACTGACCCCCAACCAACCACGTAATGAATATCATACATTCAGTAGGTTTTACTTTTATGATGCCATTTAAACTTCACTTGGATTTAAATCACTTCAATATAAAAGTAATTGGGAATGGGGAGCATTGGAACAAAACTTTGCCCTCGGTACATGTTAACTGTAATATAATAATGCATGCATGTTCAACGTTCAAAGTAAACTTTATTGTCAATTCAAATAAATTGGATTGAAATTGCGTTTCCCCATACTCCAAATGTGCAAGTAATATTTATAACACAGACAGACAATATACCAATAAGATAGACAATATACATTATTTAAAATATTCACATTGTGCCAGACTTAGTAAAATTTTGAGGTATGTTATTAAAGTGCATTAATAAAGGTGCAATATAGAAAAGTGCAAATAGCATACTGCAGACATTCAGTTAAAGTTAAATGTTCATGGAATTTTCTTGAGCGTGTTGTGTAATCTGATGGCCTGAGGCAAAAAGCTGTTTTTGAATCTGGTGGTTTTGCTCCGCATGCTGCGGTAGCGTTTGCCAGATGGTAGGAGAGTGAACAGTTTGTGTGCTGGATGGGTGGTGTCTTTGATGATATTGGTTGCTCTCTTGCGACAGCGAGATGGGTATAAGTCCTGGATTGCAGGTTGGGGTGATCTGGTGACCCTCTCCGCTGTCCTCACCACTCTCTGTAGTGCCTTCTGGTCAGCAGCAGAGCAACTGCCATACCAGACTGAGAGACTGCTGGTAAGAATGCTCTCAATGGCACCCCTGTAAAAAGTGGTGAGGGCAGAAGGGGGGAGGTCGGCTCTTCTCATCCGTCGAAGTGGAGGCGTTGCTGAGCTTTCTTGACTAGGGAGATGGTATTGGTGGACCATGTCTGATCATCTGTGATGTGCACTCCCAGGAAGTTGGTGCTTTTCACAGACTCCACTGCACTGCCATTGATGGTGAGTGGGGTGTGTGCTGTCTGTTTCTTCCTGAAGTCCACAGTTATTTATTTTGTTTTATTAACATTGAGTTGAAGGTTATTGAGGTCACACCAGCTGATGAGTTGTTGTACCTCCTTTCTGTAGGCAGAGTCGTCATCGTGGCTGGAGGCCCACCACTGTTGTGTCATCAGCAAACTTGATGATGTAGTTCGAATTGTGTTTGGCACAACAGTCATGTGTCATCAGCGTGAACAACAGAGGGCTCAGCACACATCCCTGTGGGACCCCGGTGTTCATGATGGTGGTCTCTGATGAGTTTTTGCCAACTCTTACCGTCTGTGGTCTGTCAGTGAGGAAGTCCAGTAACCAGTTGCATAGTGGGGTGCTGATGCCTATTTCGCCGAGTTTATTCACCAGGTGTTGGGGGATGACTGTGTTGAAGGCGGAGCTGAAGTCGATAAACAGCATCCGCACGTAACTGTTATTGTTTACCAGATGAGCCAGGCTTAGGTGGAGTGCTGTTGCTATGGCATCATCAGTGGAACGGTTAGGACGGTACGCTCCTGGATGTTATGTACGCTCCTGGATGTTAAGACTGGATGTTATGTGGGCCTTGACCAACCTTTCAAAGCACTTCATCATGATGGACGTGAGTGCTATGGGCCGGTAATCGTTCAGTGTTGAGGCTGGGAATTTCTTGGGTAGCGGTATGATGGTGGTGGCTTTGAAGCATGCTGGTATGATGGCTTGGCTTAGAGAGGTGTTGTAGATGTCCGTAAGAACCTCTGTGAGTTGGTCAGCACAGTCTCTGAGCACACGCCCCGATATGTTGTCAGGACCTGCAGCTTTTCTGGGGTTCACCTTGAGTAGGGTCCTCCGCACATCAGCTGGGTCCAGGTGAAATGCTTCATGATCTGGGCAGGGAGGGGCTTTTGTTGGTGTGGTGGTGTTGTCCTCCTCAAACCGGTTGAAGGTGTTAAGTGTGTTGAGGAAGTCTGTGTTGTCCTCGCACGGTGGGGGTGTTGGCCTGTAGCCGGTGACAGACTGGATGCCTTGCCACAGGCGCTTGGGGTCCTTAGTGTCTGTGAAGTGTGCCTGAATTTTCTGTCCATAGACACGCTTGGCTGTTCTCACGCCCCGGTTCAAGTTGGCCCTAGCAATACTAAGGGCGTCTTTGTCCCCGGACTTGAAAGCAGCATCCCGTGCTCTCAGGAGCTCACGTACCTCCCTGGTGAACCAGGGTTTGTTGTTGGCTCTCGTGGTGATGTTTTTGATGACGGTCACATCTTCCATGCATTTGAATATATATCCAGTCACAGATTCAGTGTATTCCGTCAAGTTGACATGATGGTTGGTAGTGGCAGCCTCCCTAAAAACGGTCCAGTCTGTGCAGTCGAAACAGTCTTTGGGAGCTGAGGTGGCTCCCTCTGGCCATGCTCTGATCTGCTTCACAGACGGCTTGCTCCTGGTCAATAGAGGTCTGTAAGCTGGAATTAGCATAACAGAGAGGTGGTCTGAGTTCCCCAGGTGTGGATGGGGAACAGCTCTGAATGCCTGTCTGATGTTGGTGTAGACTTGGTCGAGTATGTTATTTCCCCTGGTTGCAAAGTTCACATTTTTGTAATAATGTGGTAGTACCGACTTCAGTTTGGCCTGATTGAAATCGCCAGCGATTATGTAGACAGAGTCCGGGTTAGAGTTCTGCATTGAGCTGATAGACTGATACAATATAGACAGTGCGTCCTTTGTGTTCGCACTGGGTGGAATGTACACAGCTGTGATGTTGATGGCTGTGAATTCCCTTGGCATGTAGAATGGTCGGCATTTAATTGTCAGAAATTCTATATCCTCAGAACAGTGGCTTGACACAGTTACGGCGTTTGTACACCAGTTGTTATTGATGAAAATGCATACACCACCCCCCTGAGATTTACCGCTGAGAGCATGACTCCTGTCCGCCCGGAATGTTGTTAGTCCGTCCAGCTGAATGGCGTTATCCGAAACGGAGTTGTTGAGCCACGTCTCTGTGAGGATGATGGCGTTGCAGTCTCTGACCTTTCTTTGTGTAATTAGATCCAGTCTAAGGTAGTCCATTTTGTTTTCCAGCGAACGAACGTTGGACAGCAGAATAGAAGGAAGTGCAGGTCTGTAGGGGTTAACCTTTAGCCTGGCGCTGATACCCGCTCGGCTGCCCCGCTTGCTAGGTCTAGCACACCGCTTGCGCCGCAACCTAGGTCTCACACGCCGCGTACACCGCCTTCAGTGTCGCCTCCAGTGTTGACCTGTGATGGGAGGAGAGTCTGCTGCCTTGCAGGCCCCTGGGTCTTGCCGGTGTAGGATGTCTAGCTCGCAGAGTGCCTCGGGTTCCAATGCCAGTGTTACTCCAGAAAGGTTTACGGAAAAGTCGAAGTTTCTTAGTCCAAGTAGTATAGTTCTGTTATAGACTACTCTCGCACAAGACTGTGACGGTACAGACAACATATTAAACATAAAACGCACATCGCTATCGGGAGTCGGAGTAGCCGCTGCCGTACAGGACGCCGCCATTTTGTGTCCAGTCATGTTGGTAGGTGCAATCAAAACAAAGATCTTTTTATCATTGTTGTGTTATGAATACCACAGAAAATATTATGTACTCTCAAGATCACATTTAATAGAATAATATTGCTTAAATATATAGTTATTGAACTTTGCATTTCGGAAAAGTCCCAGCTGAGAGGAAGACAGCAAAATACTGAAAATATTGGGGGTGAAAATGACTTCAGGACAGTTTGTTACGAAAATGAAAGAAATGGTAACAGAATACTTATACAGCTGAGTAAGTATAATTTTATGGATGGGAATTGTGTTCAACCAATTGATGACTTATTTGACAAAGTAACTAGCATGTTAGATAACAAGGAAACCAATGAATGTAGCAAATTTTGTTATCCATAATTTGGTCTGTGAAGTGCCCCATAAAGGATTACTGCATTAGATAAGCACCTGTGGACTTGAATGCAATAGGTTAAGTCCAGGGGGTCAGATATGGGGCTTTATGTGTGGGCCAGATATATTGTCAGTGCAAAGGGGCTGGGAGCAATGCCAAGTTTGCATCCAGAGTCAAGGTGTGGAATAGTACTAGATGTGCATTCAAAGCTGGGGCCAGGGGTGTGTTCAGCACTGAGAACCTAAGCAGGTAAGCGGCTATGATCAGGGTAGAATAGGGTGGCAGGTGTAAGGCTGGACTCAGGGTCAGGATTGAGAGAAGGTATCCAACTGGAGTCAGGGCCAGGAGTAATACCAGGTGTACAGTGAGACCCAGGTTGGTCAACATGGGACAAGTGCTTGATTATAATCTGATTTCCATACATGAATATACTAAGATCATTCATGTGCTGACGTGTTGATCAGAGCCTGGGCTCTACTGTGGAATGTAATTAGGAATGTAATTTAACCTTATTCATAGCTAATCCAATTTAAAGCATACTGTATATATTGCATTCAAGTGCAAGTTGAAAGACTCGCTACAGTATTGAAATGATTGAATTTCCTTTATTGTCATTCAGACCTTTCAGTCTGAACGAAATTTTGTGCCTGCAGTCATACATACAATAATACAATAATAGACAACAGAACAGACAGTAAACTCAAATTAACATCCACCACAGTGAGTCCACCAAGCACCTCCTCACTGTGATGGAGGCAAAAATCTTAGGGCTGCAGTCTCTTCACTCCTCTTCTCCCCCTGCGCTGAGGCGATACCCCACCGGGCGATGGTAAGTCAGTCCCGCGGCTCACCTAGATCTGCGAACGGACCGGTTCAAACTCCGCGGCCCGGGGTGGTCGAAGCTGCCGCCCTCCAGTCCAGTGGACGCAGTTGTTGACGATGTCGTCCACTGGACCGCGGCCGAACCCCGGACTCAGGTCACCGCCACTAGAACCTCAGCCATCAGAGCACCGTTACAGCCCCGAGCCGGGTCGACCTCAGGTGAGCGTCGTTACCCTCGAGCTGGGCCGCCCTCACGGGAGCGTCACAGCCTCTCACGGGCAAAGATCTTAGAGCAGAGCAAGATGGGTTACTCTCACGCAAACGTGTAGTACGTCATGGGCGGATTCATGGGTGAATATAGGACCCATTTAAGCGACCAGTCCCCGCCATCTTGTTCCACCATCTTGCTCCACAATCTTGTTCCGCCATCTTGCTTCCGGCCAAAGATCGGATCTTTGTTTCCGCAGTGGGGAGAGGGAGTGTGGGGCCCGGGGAAAGGGAGTGCGCGACCCGGGGCAGCGGGGAGAGGGGGTGCGCGTCCCGGGGAGAGAGAGTGAGCGGCCCGGGGAGAGGTAGTGTGCGGCCCGGGGCAGCGGGGAGAGGGAGTGCGCGGCCCGGGGCAGCGGGAGAGGGGGTGCACGGCCCAGGGCAGCGGGAGAGGGGGTGCGCGGCCCGGGGCAGAGGGGAGAGGGGTATAGGAGGGGGGTAGACATTGTAGTGTGGGGGCAGGCGAGGGAGTGCCGGGGGGTGGGGAGGGAGAGTTGAGGGGTGGGGATAGGGCCTAGTGTGTGTGAAGTTGCGGGGAGGTTTACAATGTTTCTTATTTAATGTCCCTTGTCTAGTCTGAAATAAAGTTCATCATTGGATCAGAAGAAATATAATTGTGTGTGTTTTATGATTATATACATTTTTATCACATTCATGTATGTGTGTTTATAAACATTTTATTCTTTAACAAGAATTAACAGAATTATGAACTAACAGAATGATGAATCTAACCTTATATCACACACAAAAACTTCCCCCGCAACATTGATTACACTGCGAGTCGGGTCGGGTCACGTAGGCTCCGGTTACTAAAATGGGCGGGGAAAAATGCCCAGGATCCCCTCCGTAGCTACTACACGTCAGCCCATTGTATTTCGCAGGAGTGGCCTATCTTGCTCTGCTCTAAGATCTTTGCTCACGGGATCGCCATTCCAGCCCTGTGCCGGGTCGCCCTCACGGGAGCGAGCCCAGGGCGAGTCCTGACTGGCTCTGCCTCCGGAGCCTCGAGGTCGCCATTAGGCCTCAGCGCAGACGGAGGCAGAGAAGGTGGATACAACAAAAAAGTCGCATTCCCCCGAAGGAAGAGACAGCAAGCACTGTTTCAACCCCTCACCCCCATGAACACAACCTAAAAAAACAAAAACTTAGCTAGACAAAACGAAAAAAACAACACAAAAAAGTAAAAACAAACGGACTGCAGCTGTTCACCAGCGTCACCACGTCCGGATCAACGGCACAGTATGCACCTTATTGTACAATTTCAAGCTCAAAAATGCAAAAGCCCCGTACCAATGGAAGGGGACACATCCTCTTCCCACCCACCCGCCAACCCCCCACACTACAATGTCTCTCGCAATTTCTCACTCCCAACTCTCACCCAATGTTGGCAGCCCTGATCTCACTGTCTCTCTCTCTCTCTGTCTCTCTCTTTCTCTCTCTCTGTCACTCTCTGTCTCTCTTTCTCTGTCTCTCTCTCTCTGTCTCTCTCCCTCTGTCTCTCTCTCTGTCCCTCTCTCTGTCTGTCTCTCTGTGTCTGTCCCTCTGGCTCCCACTGTCTCTCTGTCTCTCTCTTTCTCTCTCTCTGTCACTCTCTGTCTCTCTTTCTCTGTCTCTCTCTCTCTGTTTCTCTATCTGTCTCTCTCTCTCTTTCTTTCTATCTCTCTCTTTCTGTCTCTGTCTCTGTCTCTCTCTCTACTCTCTCTCTCTCTTTCTGTCTGTCTATCTCTCTCTCGGTCTCTATCTCTCTCTCTCCCTCCCTCTGCTTTCGCTATCTCTCCCTATCTCTCCCTCTCTGTCTGTCTGTCTATCTCCCATTGTCTCTTTCTGTCTCTCTCTCGCTCTGTCTCTCTCTCTCTATCTCTCTCTCTCTCTCTCTGTCTGTCTCTCATTCTCCCTCTCTGTCTGTCTCTCTCGTTCTCTCTCTTCATCTCCCTCTCTGTCTCTCTTTCTCTGTCTCTATCTGCTCTCTCTCACACTCTCTCTCTCTGTCTGTCTGTCTCCCTCTCTGCCTCTCTCTCTCTCGCTGTCTCTCTCTCTTGCTCTCTGTCTCTGTTTGTCTGTCTCTCCCTCTCTCTCCACCTCTCTCGGTCCCTCTCTCTCTATCTCTATCTTTCACTCTCTCTCTCTCTGTCTCTGTCTCTCAGGGAGAGGGGATTTGGGCGAACGTAGACCCGATTCAGACAATGCCAAGCGTGAGCTAGCAGGAGTGAAATGGGCCAAATGGCCTTTTCCCGACTCTCCGGGCTCCCCGCATCCACGCCGTTGTCCTGCAAGGTCGGCTTGGTTACTTTGGGGGAATTTTTGGGGCAAATGGTTTGGAAATGAGCCTGCAGGGCCACATTAAGTGTGAATTTAGTGCGAGTTATAAAGTGTGGGGAACCGCCTGCCAGCGCCTGTGCATGCTCCGCATGCTGCATTAATGTGAATGCATGCTTCCCCCTGCTGCATTAATGAGAATGCATGCATCATTGGCTGTATTGCTGCCTCCCCCGCTGCATGAAAGCACGTTCACCCTTACCTGCTCTTCGCCAAAGATCATATAGCGGAGCAAGATAGGCCACTCCTGCGAAATGCAATGGGCTGATGTGTAGTATGCTACGGTGCGGATCATGGGCATTTTTTTCGTCCATTTCAGTAACCGGAACCTACCCGGTCAGCAGTGTAATCAACGTTGCGGGGGAACAGTTTGTGTGTGTGATATAGGGTTAGATTCATAATTCTGTTAGTTCCTAATTCTATGAATTCTTGTTATGGAATAAAATTTGACAATGGCAATTGTCTTTTTTTATGTGTTTTTAAATCATTTATTTTTAAATGGCTCATAAGCTGTGTTTGAGTTGATTTTGTAGTAACTGGAACCTACCCGACTCGCAGTGTAATCAACGTTGCGGTGGAACGGTTTGTTCATAATAAAGGGTTAGATTCATAATTTTGTTAATTCATGTTAAAGACTAAAATGTTTATACATTTTGACTGGTAATTTTCTTTTTTAATGTTTTTTAAAATTTATTGTTAAATGGCTCATATGCTGTGTTTGAGTTGATTTTGCATACCACTTGCACTCTGTAATTCATTCATCTAATCACACTGTTCACAACTGCAATATTTGGGAAAATAATAGCAATATGAAGATTCCATTGCCCTGGAATGTTACTTAATGTTTTTGTGCCTCTGGAGTTGTTTCTCAACAATAACATGGGTCTGGTCTTCCCAATAGCCAGAGAGTGGAAAGAGATCTGTCTGCAATGGTGGGGTTATCTAAATGAAGTATTTCGCAAAATTAAATGTAGCCATGAGGACTCGACTATCTAACTATGATATATATATATCATGATATGATCTAACTACAGTGGGAGATTGAACAGACTAAATAAAATGTTCAATATGCCACAGAAAGTAATAAATGTTTTCTTACCTTTCCTCTTTAACGGGGAAGCTGGAGAAAGACAAGTCTGGTCGCCTACATTGGCGATTGGAGCAATTTACAGCAGAGCAGAATGCAGGACTAGTAGACGTGACGTCATTCCAGGGCGGAGGCGGAAGTAAAGATCCGAGTAAAGACGGAACTGCAGATGCTGGAAGATTGAAGGTATACAAAATGCTGGAGAAACTCAGCGGGTGCAGCAGCATCTATGGAGCGAAGGAAATAGGTGACGTTTCGGCCGAAACACTTCTTCAGACTTCTTCAGTAAAGATCCGATCTTTGGGCGGAAGCAAGATGGCGGA
Organism: Leucoraja erinaceus; assembly: GCF_028641065.1. Lineage (NCBI taxonomy): Eukaryota > Metazoa > Chordata > Chondrichthyes > Rajiformes > Rajidae > Leucoraja > Leucoraja erinaceus. The sequence goes on from NW_026576894.1 coordinate 303,487, forward strand.
GGCAAGATGGCGGAGGATGGTTACTAAAATGGCTCCTATAATTACCCATGAATCTGCTCATGACCGTACGACGTGTTTTGTGTAGGAGTCGGCCATCTTGCTCCGCTGTAGAATCATTGCTCTTCACATCTTTGATCAAAGATCCTCTAGGATCTTTGGCTTTGATTACCACTTCCACAAAGGCGCTTCCGGCGGGAGGGTGGACGCTTTAGGACGGAGCACCGGCGCTGGCAAAGTGGGACGGCGGATCTCAGCCGTCCGGGTGGAGGGCGAAAATCCGAATGTTGGTTCCGGTGTTTTTATTGGGAGAATGGTGGGAGAGCGGGAGGAGAAAGTTTGGGAGTGTTTTGAAAAGTTTAGAGGAACTTTTGAGAAAGGTTTGAGAAAGTTTTGGAGATCTATGTTTCTATCTTGAGAGAGGGGGGGAGAGAGAAGGAGGAAGAGAGGGAGGGAGAGATAGGGAGGGAGAGAAGGAGGAAGAGAAGGAGGAAGAGAGGGTGGGAGAGATAGGGAGGGAGAGGACTCTGGAGGCCTTCCGTGGGCGCTGGTCACCGCGTGGGGTTGAGAGCATTGTGAACAATGAATGCAAAGGTGTATTATAATGATACTTGATATAGTGTGATTTTTGTTTACGATTTGATGTGTTGTATCATTTGCTGTGTCGAATAATGTCTTTGAAAGGAAAAAAAGGGAAGAGAGGGAGGGAGAGAGGGAAAGAGTGTGAGAAAGTTTGGGAGAGTTTTGGAAAGTTTTGAGATAGTTTTGTAGAGTGAGAGGGAGAGAGAGAGAGAAAGGGTAAAATAAAGGAGGGGAGGGTGAAGGAGAGAGGAGGAAAGGAGGAGAGATAATCGGAGGGGTAGAGAGGGGAGAAGTGAAGATAATAGAGAGAGAGAGTTTTGGAAAGTTTTCAGATAGTTTTGAGGAATGTGTCTGATTCTCCTTCTCTCTCCCACCTTCCCTCCCTCTGTGTGTGTGTGTGTGTGTGTGTGTGTGTGTGTGTGAGAGAGAGAGAGGCATTCACCTCTCCCTCTCTGGGCGCATGATGGCACAGCGGTAGAGTTGCCGCATCACGGTGCCAGAGACCCCGGTTCTATCCAGACCACGGGTGCTGTCTGTACGGAGTTTGCACGTTCTCTCCTCGTGACCTGCGTGAGTTTTCTCAGGGCGTTCCAGTTTTCCTCCCACGCTCCAAAGACATGCGGGTTTGTAGGTTAATTGGATTTTGGTAAATATTGTAAATTGTCCCCCTGTGTGTGCGTGTGTGTAGGATAGTGTTAGTGTGCGGGTATCGCTGGTCAGCACGGACTCGGTGGAACGAAGGGCCTGTTTCCACGCTGTATCTCTAAACTAAACAAGCAAAGAGGTCCTTCTGCAGTTGTACAGGGCCCTGGTAAGGCCACACCTGGGATATTGTGTGCAGTTTTGGCCTGTTGGCCTTCATAACAAGAGGAGTTAAGTCTAGGAGCAAAGAGGTCCTTCTGCAGTTGTACAGGGTCCCGGTGAGACCACACCTGGAGTATTGTGTGCCCGCACATACGCACGCCCTCCCACGCGCGCACGCATGAACATGACCACTCTGAAGTTAACTAACGATTGAAGTTAATAGGTGGTAGACACAAATGCTGGAGAAACTCAGCGGGTGAGGCAGCATCTATGGAGCGAAGGAAATAGGCAACGTTTCGGGTCGAGCCCCATCTTCAGATGCTGGGATCAAATTTCTCCTTCCCTCCGTCCCACCTTCCTCCTCTCAATTTTTCATTTTTCACTCAATTCTTCATTTCTCCCTCTCTCTCTTTCCCTCCCCCCACCTCCCCTCCTCCCTCCCACAGCCCACACTCCGCCATCTCTCTCCCTCCATCTCCCTTTCTCTCTCCCTTCCCTCTTTCTCTCTCTCTCCTATCCTCCCTTCCATCTCTCTACCCTCCCCTCTCATCCCCTCACCGCCAATGGGGACGTAGGATCAGTCAGAGAGCCGGACGTCTCGCCCCCGCCGTCCCTCTGTGAAGTTACCATCGCATTTACATAGATACATAGAAAATAGGTGCAGGAGTAGGCCATTCGGCCCTTCGAGCCTGCACCGCCATTCAATATGATCACGGCTGATCGTCCAACTCAGTATCCCGTACCTGCCTTCTCTCCATACCCCCTGATCCCTTTAGCCACAAGGGCCACATCTAACTCCCTCTTAATTATTGCCAATGAACTGGCCTCAACTACCCTCTGTGGCAGAGAGTTCCAGAGATTCACCACTCTCTGTGTGAAAAATGTTTTCCTCATCTCGGTCTTAAAGGATTTCCCCCTTATCCTTAAGCTGTGACCCTTTGTCCTGGACGTCCCCAACATCGGGAACAATCTTCCTGCATCTAGCCTGTCCAACCCCTTAAGAATTTTGCAAGTTTCTATAAGATCCCCCCTCAATGTCCTAAATTCTAGCGAGTATAAGCCAAGTCTATCCAGTCTTTCTTCATATGAAAGTCCTGACATCCCAGGAATCAGTCTGGTGAACCTTCTCTGCACTCCCTCTATGGCAATAATGTCCTTCCTCAGATATGGAGGCAAAAACTGTATGCAATACTCTAGGTGTGGTCTCACTGCAGTAGAACCTCCTTGCTCCTATAGTTCCTCCATCTCCTTTGACCCGCGGTCCCCTGCTATTTCCGGCAGATTATTTATGTCTTCCTTAGTGAAGACGGAACCAAAGTAGTTATTCAATTGGTCTGCCATATCCTTGTTCCCCATGATCAATTCACCTGTCTGTGACTGCAAGGGACCTACATTTGTTTTAACTAATCTATTTCTCTTCACATATCTATAAAAGCTTTTGCAGTCAGTTTTTATGGTCCCTGACAGTTTTTTTTTTCATAATCTATCACATCTTAGGGGTTTTGCAAGATTATTGCAATGAATGTAATGCATTTCACATCCCGGGGGGTTGCAATATCACTTCAATGCAACGCATTTGCTGCATTTAACATTGCAGGAGCGTGCAAAGTTATTCCAATGCGATGCATAAGTTGCATTTAACATCTGAGCTGTTTCACCCCATCTGGTGAGCCCACCTTTTATATGCTGAAGAGAAAAGTGAAGGGGACTAGTCCCCAAAACAAGCATTAGCTTAAAGATGGCTGCAATGCAGGCCTGGCAGAGCATCACCAGAGAAGACACCCAGCAACTGGTGATGTCCATGAATCACAGATTCAAGCAGTCATTGCCTGCAAAGGATATGCAACAAAATACTAGACATGACTACTTTCATTTACAAGGCTATCATGACTACACTTGTTCCCACCCTGCTTCCTGTAAGGACCATCCCCTACTCACAATTCATCCGTCTACGTCGCATCTGCTCCCAGGATGAGGTGTTCCACGCCAGGGCATCGGAGCTGTCCTCATTCTTCAGGGAACGGGGGCTCCCCTCCCCCGTTATAGATGGGTCTCACCAGGGTCTCTTTAATTATAAAAGATGAGATAGCCGCACATTTGGATAGCAGTAACAGGATCGGTCTGAGTCAGCATGGATTTACGAAGGGGAAATCATGCTTGACTAATCTTCTGGAATTTTTTGAAGATGTAACAGGAAAATGGACAAGGGAGAGCGAGTGGATGTAGTGTACCTGGACTTTCAGAAAGTATATGATAAGGTCCCACATAGGAGATTAGTGGGCAAAATTAGGTCACATGGTATTGGGGGTAGGGTGCTGACATGGATATAAAAATGGTTGGCAGACAGGAAACAAAGAGTGAACTGTCCTCCCTACGTGAATGAGTTAACAGTAGAACGTAGAATGACAGCCAGCCAAACTCCATTCAATAATCAGACGCGAGTCAGGAGGTTAGCATCTCTGCTCTTAAGTTTAATAATTTTCCAGTGCTGTCATTCTTAATATTGAAAAACGAGTGAAAACTATAAAGGAGAAGAAATATACACAAATTACTCTCCTTTACAGAAATATACAAATCTTCTAAACAGTAGAATATATGATAAATAATCCTATTAACAATCAAAGCAAATCCTATTCATGTATGCAAGGTGCTACAAAATGGCCGCCGGCTAACAATCCAAACATTCACCAATGCTATGAAGTTAAATGAAATGAGTCAAAGATCATCTGCCATAAATATTCTATAAAATAACATTCCAAGCATTCCAAGAGGTAACTAATCCCATAGGCCATTCGTTACGGGACAGCTGGCTGTCTTTCACAAGGCCCAATGTCTCCAGTTTGCAGATTTCTGCGTGTCTCATTCCATTTACGTCTGCTCTGCCGAGTTGGCAAGTACTCTCGTCTCCAGCGAACCCAGAACTCATTGGCCAAGGTTTGTACCTGCCTCCATTGGCTCTTGAAGAAGTCTTCCTCTGTAAAATGGCTTGGAGGAGCTGGTACACCGTACTTCTGGGTAAGCAGCATGGCAGGAGTTAGGAGGAATGGTGAGTCCGGATCAGAAGAGATTGGCACTAATGGTCTTGCATTGTTTGAGTAATGTGACTTGTGGACGGATTTTGACATCTAGCTCTGGATCAATCAACTGAAAGGACTCTTGCACTTCAAGAGAACATTCTTGTGGCTTGTGTAGAAATGCAGGTCCAGTAAACTATGAAGTGTTGGCAAGCAGTGATGCTGACACTGACCTTGTTGCAAGATCCGCTGGATTTTGATCTGTCGGCACATAGTGCCACTGTTGCGGGTGTGTAGTCTGTCGATTGGGTCTGACCATGTTATGTACATAGACAAAGAAACGTCTGCTGTCATTGAAGATGTACCCTAGGACTACCTTGCTATCACAGTAGAACCTGACTGCGTCAGGTTTGAGGTCAATCTCATCCAGTATCAGGTCCGCCATCTCCACCACCAGTACTGCTCCACAGAGTTCAAGCCTAGGTGTCGTAGGTTCTGGTTGAGGAGTCAACTTAGCTTTCCCTAGGACAAATCCTACATGGCATTGCCCTTCTTCGGAGATTACTCTAAGGTAGGCTACTGCACCGATGGCTGTGTTGGAAGCATCAGAGAAGAGGCACAACTCTATGTGTTTAGCACTAAGAAGAGAGTGGGGGGGGGGGGGGGGGGGGTATGTGCCTGAGATATGAAGATTCTTCAAGTCTCGAAGTGAAGCCCACGTTTTCCATTCCTCTAGCTTTATCTCTGGAAGTGGTGTGTCCCAGTCACAACTGTCAATGGTGGGGAATTCACGCAGTAGTGCCCTTCCTTGTTTGGTCACAGGTGCCACAAAACCAGGGTGGTCGAAAAGGCTGTTCACTGTGGCCAAAACTCCACATCGAGCGAATGGGTTTTTCTCCTGCAGAGACTTTGTAGGTGAACGTGTCAGACTCCATTTCCCAGTACAGTCTGAGGCTTCTTTGCATTGGTAAAGCTTCATCAGTCAAGGAAAGATCCTTTTTGTCTTTTGCCAGGTCTTCAACGGGGAAGGCTTCCATGACTGCAGCACTGTTTGAAGCGATTTTGTGCAGCTTCAGGTTTGACTGAGCAAGACATGCTTGAGCTCGTTTCAGCAGATCGATGGCCTTGGACTCTGTGGGCAAAGAGATGAGCCCATCATCTATGTAAAAATGTCTCTCCACAAAGCGACGTGTATCGGATCCGTCCTCATTCTCACCTTCCTGAGCAGTTTGTCTTAGCCCATAGATTGCGATGGCAGGAGAGGGACTGTCCCCAAAGACGTGCACATGCATCCGATACTCAACAATATCCTTTGACATATCGTTGTCCCTGTGCCATAAAAACCTTAGGTATTTCCTGTGGGCTTTTCTAACTACAAAACAATAGAACATCTGCTGAATGTCGGCAGTTATGGCTACAGGTTTCTTTCGGAAGCGGATGAGCACTCCAAGGAGGGAGTTATTCATATCTGGGCCGGTAAGCAGAACATTGTTAAGGAATATTCCACCATACTGTGCACTGGAGTCGAAGACCACCCTGATCTGGTCTGGTTTCTGAGGGTGATACACTCCAAAGATTGGCAGATACCAGCATTCCTCACCAACTTTCAGTGGGGGTGCTTGTTCAGTGTGGTTGTTCTCAAAACACCTTTCCCAGGCAGGCAATGAACTGCTCTTTCATCGCAGGCCTTTTGTTCAAGGTGCACTGTAAAGAGGCAAGACGAGAGAGGGCCTGATCCCTATTATTGGGAAGAGGAAGTCTGGGTACTCTGAAAGGTAGAGGTGCCACCCAGCTGTTGGTGTCATCTTTATGGCACTCTTCTTCCATAGTCTTTAGAAAGGCTCTGTCTTCAAAGGATGGAGCACACTTATCATCAATCTCAGTCCTCACGAATACTGAGCTGCCAAGCTTATCCACAACTGCTTTGTCAGCAGAGGCACTTGTAGGTGAAGGAAACACATCCCAACGTAATGACTCCCCGCCGTGGTTCACCGTTTCTCTGAGATATATTTGGCTCTGGTGGGGGTGAGGAATGAGGGTCGACCATTGTCAAGGATGTGCGTCTTTAAAGTGCTGATGCTTGGCTTATGCACATCCACAAGGCAAACGTCACCTATGAGGACCCAGCCTAAGTCGAGTCTCTGTGCAAAGGGAGTGTTACCTGGCCCATTGATTTGTTGCCTCACCTTGTGTACTCTGAGGATATCTCTTCCAAGCAAGAGTAGAATCTGAGCATTTGGATCTAGTTCTCGGATGCGAGCTGCAACATGTGTGTTGACGTGCTGCCTCTGGTATTAGTATCTCTGTCCTATTATCCAGTATTTCATCACACTCGATGAGTGGAGGAAGATCAATTACTATCCCTCCATTCACAGCCTCAACCTGGAAGCCACCTGGTTTTCTTCCTGTCATTTCCATCACTCCTGCACAAGTTTTCAGTGAGTAAGGGGATGGGTCACTTTCAATCCCAAACTGATCAAAGAAACTTGACCTCGCTAAAGAGCGATTACTCTGAACCTCAAGAATTGCGTACACTGTGATTGAGCTTTCAGGATGCCCACATGGGTATATCTTTACCAGGCATATCTTGGAGCAAGAACGAGCTGAAAGGCCAGGGCCACATAGCTCAGGGCAATGGGAAGTGATAGTGGTTGGAAGGTTGAGACTTTCGTTCTCTCGCGCTGTAGGCTCTGGCTCCTGAGTGGGGGGGGGGGGGGGGGGGGGGGGGGGGTTAGAGGTCCAGGGGGCAGGGTCTGGATGCATTGCTGTGATGTGGTGGTCGCTTTTGCATTCTCTGCACTTGAGCACTTTCTTACAGTCTTTGGCGAAGTCGAGTATACTAGCAGGTCCTGTCTCAGGTGCAAGGTGTTGTTTACGATTCAAAAGGTGTTCGTCATAAGCTATATGGCCTAATAGAGGTTCCGCTTCAGCAAAGCAGACTTTGCAAGAAAGGCTATGACCAGCCTGGTGTATACGAGATGGGAAAGCACGATGCCTCAATGCTATCTTGGTTTCAGCTCTGTAAACCTGAGGGTGTTGGTGACCGTCATTGTAGCATGAATGAGTCACCTGGGTGACCTCATGTTTTGCTGGTGGTGGCGAGTCCTCATTGATGCATGGTCTGCCAAGTGAAGAGGTGATAGCGTCGACAGTTAGCCATAAACTCTGCTCCTGTACATAGTCTTCTGTTTGTTGCTTTGTGACTTGCTGTAAGTGAGACTGACCTTGGCTGTGACATTCTTTATCTTCCACTTCTGCAGCTGCTTCCAAAGCTTCAGCATTTGCTAGAGCAGCAGCAACCTCTTGCTTCAAATGTAAAGCTTCTAAAGTTGCCTCTACTCCTGCTTTCTCTGCCTCTAGTCTTGCTCTCTCTTTTTGTATGTCCAGCTCTCTCTCAGCAAATGATGCTCTTGCACGTGCAGCCTCGGCCTTTGCACGAGTTTTAGCGACTGCATTACTCGAAGATCTAGAGGAGGAGGTGAGTCGTGAGCGTGTACTGGCTTGCGATGCTTTGTCATCATGATCCTTTGTCTTTCCAATTTTTGCAGCTTTATTGCAGTTGCTTGCTTCACTCATTGTTCTCCTGGCTTTTCACTGAACTGTCCTCCCTACGTGATCGATTTAACAGTAGAATGTAGATTGACAGCCAGCCAAACTCGATTCAATAATCAGACCCGAGTCAGGAAGTTAGCATCTCTGCTCGTAAGTTTAATAATTTTCCAGTGCTGTCATTCTTAATATTGAAAAACGACAGACAACTATAAAGGAGAAGAAAGATACACAAATTACTCTCCTTTACAGAAATATACAAATCTTCTAAACAGTAGAACATATAGGGCAAATATATGATAAACAATCCTATTAACAATCAAAGCAAATCCTATTCCTTGTATGTAAGGTGCTACAAAATGGCCGCCGGCTAATAATCCAAACATTCAACAATACTATAAAGTTAAAATGAAATGAGTCAAACATCATCTGCCATAAATATTCTCTAACATAACATTCCAAGCATACAGTGAACTATATAAACTTACAGCCATTGCTTTCTGAAGCGGAGCAAGCTAGGATTGTGATGGATTGCTTCTGCTGTTGAAGCTGACAGAAAAAGAACAGACAGGAGACTACTTCCTGCCTCCTACTTCCTGTGTGCAACTAACCTTTATCAATAAAAGTCTAAAGGATAGCGCTATTGCGCATAAGTTCCAGCAGAGGACAGAATAGAATCCATTAGTTGACGAAGGGTCCCGACCCAAAACGTTAACTATCCTTTTTCTTTTGAGATGCTGCCTGACCCACTGAATAATTCCAGCACTTTGTGTCTGTAATAAGGTGGAACGTCAGATGCTGATTTACACCAGTGATAGACACAAAGTGCTGGAGTAGCTCAGTCCAAGGAAGGGTCCCGACCTGAAACATCACCTATCCATTTTCTCCAGAGATGCTGCCTGACCCGCTGAGTTACTCCAGCGCTTTGAGTCTATCTTGGTACCACACCCAAATTACTGGTTTCAATAGCTTTTAAATTTCTGTAGAAGTTAAATTGTGAACAGGGGTTTGTTCTTGAAGACTGGTTCTCACTTTAATTAAACATAATTCTGCATAACAATCCACATAATTCTGTAAACTCCCGGATAATCTCCAAATCTAATGGCTAATCGGTTTCCCAAGTTCCAAGTGTCAACTTGTTCTGGTAACCAGAGGAAATCTTGTCTTTGTCAGCTCATTCCAATTCCTCAAGGATGTTGAACACCTTCAATGGATCACTAGAATCCTTCTGTTTCATTTTAAGGGCTACAGGTTTTCTCCATGTAACCTGTGCTTACAATTTATAAACCAAGATTAGGCACAAAACGCTGGAGTAACTCAGCTGGTCAGGCAGTATTTTTGGAGAGCCAATGGGTGACCTTTCAGGGCGAGACCCTTCATCAAACTTCTTCAGAAATATAATAATTCTGATGAATGGAGAACACTCGCTCCAAATCTCCCCACAATGCAAAGCACATACTGAACAGTAGACTGAACAATGGCAAACCAACTTTTTAATGGTAACTTTTCCCTCAGCTTTAGATGACTTGAGATAAAAGAACAATATTCCATTAGCCTTTTAAAATATCCTCTGTAACCATTCATTTAGTGCTGTCTGTCCTCACAAACACTCATTGTTTTGCTTCCCCACTTACTAACTATCTTTCTGTGGACTAATTAGCACGCAACAATTCCTGTACCTCGGTACACGCGACAATAAACTAACATAAATTCTTCACACCTTACTCCATACAGAGTTTCAGCCATTTAAGTAATCTGCCAACATTTGTTCAGTAAACGGTGATCATGAACTCTTATAAAATATCTTGCTGGTATTTTCTTGATCAAGGTAATTTCTTTTCTAATTCAATTATCCCTGTCTGGACTGTTTCACCTCGCAAATATACTAAATCTTTCCTTCTCTTCCTGCCTACATTGTCATCCATAGACCCCACTTTAATTATATTTGGCAGAGGTAACCAACTTCAGACAAAGAATCTTAAATCATTATAGCAAGTGCAAAATAAAAAGTATCCAACATGTGCACCAGTCATTCACTTCCACCAACAGTTTGATAAGTGCTCCCTGATCCTCTCGACTTAATTGAATATTTACCTTGGATTATTCTTGAAGTTGAATCGCAAGATCAAGTGTTGTCAGAAATTTGAGGCTTACCGAGTGCATGGTGCCACTAAAAGGAAAGCAGTCTTTTCGATGAAAGTTGCTCCCAATGCGAACCAATGATAGAGTTAAAGGGATACACAATAAGGAAGTAGGGCACTGGGGAATAGTACCACTGATCACCAGCCAATCATTTACACATGAACCCCATCTTTTATTCGCCCCACATTCCTATTAACGTCCCCAGTTCCACCCATTCACCTATCAACCAACAAACCTAAGATACACACAAAAATACTGGAGTAACTCAGCGGGTCACAAATTGTATCTGGAGAAAAGGAATAGATAACTTTTCAGGTCGAGACCCTTCTACAGACCCGAAGCATCACTATTCCTTCTCTCCAGAGATGCTGTCTGACCCATATAACCATATAACCATATAACAATTACAGCACGGAAACAGGCCATCTCGACCCTTCTAGTCCGTGCTGAACACGTATTCTCCCCTAGTCCCATACACGTGCGTGAGTTACTCCACTTTTTGTGTTTATCTTTGGCATTAACCAGCACCTACAGTTCCTTCTACACAACCAACTAACCTATCAAGCTCCACATCTTTATGAGACTTGGGTAAGCTAGGAGGAAACCTTGAAGTCACAGAGAGAATATACAAACTCCGCAGAGACTGTATCAGAGGTCAGGACTGAAGCCACTTTGCTGGATCAGTGAGGCAGCAGCTCTCTACCAGCTGCACTACAATGCTGTTCATGATTTTACAATATTATAATGTTTAAGTTTCTAAAATAAAAATAATATTTAGTTTGTAGTGTGACTTTTTCACACGAAGGGTGGAGGGTGAATGGAACGAGTTGCCGGAGGAGGTAGTTGAGGCGGGTGCTATCACAACAAATAAGAAACATTTAGACAGATTCATGTATAGGACAAGTTTAGAGGGCAGGTGGGACCAGTGCAGATGCGGCATGTTGGCCGGTGTGGGCAGGTTGGGCTGAAGAGGCTGTTTCTCCGCTGTAAGACTCGATGACTCTAGTTATAAGGCACCTTCCCTTTCACAGAAATCGTTACGGCTAATGAAATACTTCTGAAATATTAACTTTTTGTGTAGGAATGTCCAAAAATGGCAATGAGAAAAAATAAACAGGTAATGTCTCCCAGAATTAGGCAAGACATCGGTTAGAATGTCCCCAATCATACTCATTTTTATATTCCAACAAAAATCCTACATAAACTAGACTTCTCATTAGCTATTGAAAGCTGAACCTTCTCGCAAAATGTAACAATGAGTTTACAGCCAATATCTCTGCTGGCAGCTGCTAATGAAACTAATTAACCTTTGATTAAACCCTTGAAACCTGATTCCAAATAAACAATTATTCAAACATTTTCCAATAAAAGTTAAAATGGCCAGACCCATCTGATGTAACTTTTTTCTTTAATAGTGAAGCTTTTTATTTCGTAATCAAAAATATCTTGCCATGTTTAGGTGTTACCTCATTCTTTCAATAGTCCAGGCTAACCTTTCTGTGTTTTCAGTACAAACATACTGAAAGACAAGTGACCTTTATTAAGTGTCCACTCGATTCAGTTGCAATATTCTTGCCTTTGATTAGGAAGAGTTGGTTGCTGCTCCCTGTATTGTCGTGCAGTACTGAGAGTGCTGCATTATGGCCATCACAATGATATCCCGATTGCCTGTTCAGGGAGATGGGAAAGATTTTGTTTTGCCCCCTTATCAAACAAAGCAGTAATTCTACTCAGTAACTAGGGTAATATTCACTGAATCAATCACTGAAGCAGTTTAGCTGCCCAATGTTCAGTGGGTGATGGGTTCATGGAACGAGCTGCCAGAGGAGGTATTTGTGGCAACATTTAAAAGGCACTTGGTCAGGTACATGGATAGGAAAGGTTTGGATGGCTCTGGACTAAATAGGACAAGTTTAGATGGGACAGCTTGGTCAGAGTTGGGCCAAGGAGCATGTTCATTGATAACTGAGCTTTACAGTTAGACCTTGGAAAATGTTGATCACTTCTTGTAACTCGGGAGCGATCTCTCCGAAAATCAGACATCTGTGATGAAATTTACCATCGTCTTCAATGTATTAGCACAGCCTTTGGTCAATTGTGAAGGTTCTTTGTGATCGAGCCCTTAGACCTGGAAAAAGCTGCCACACCGCAGTGATCCCTTGCATATTTTGCAAACTGGGATATAGATCATCAGATGTTTAAGATGTATCAGGTTTCAGACTCATTAACCTATACAATACCTTTTATTATTAACACCCTCCTCTTACTTCCTCATCTTCACTGGCCTCTTGGTTCTTCAGCATGCCAAGGATTTTGGTGCCTTCTGTGAATATAGCTTGCTACACAAGCAAGAAACATTCACAAGGATTGGTACACCAATAATGGGATTTCAAACTGAAACGTCACCTGTGCATGTTCTACGATGATGCTGCCTGACTTGCTGAGTTACTCCAGCACTTTGTCCTTTTGTGTATTAACCAGCAGCTGCAGTTCTTTGTTTCTACAATCAATGGCATGACTGCCTTAACAGCATAGATGTACAGAGTGAATTTGTGGTGCAAGTCTACAACTAGCAAGTGGCATTACAATGGGTTTGTGTAGTCCAAATTACATGTGGAGTTCCCCAGGGCTCCATTCTGGGGCCTCTTCTGTTTAACATCTACATGCTTCCACTGGCTCAGATCATGAAAAACATCAAAATATGTTACCATAGTTACGCAGACGACACACAAATCTACATAACAATATCACCAGGAGACTATAGTCCAATACAAGCACTGAGTAGATGCATTGAGCAAATCAACGATTGGATGAACCAGAATTTTCTCCAATTAAACAAAGAAAAAACTGAAATAATTGTTTTTGGAGCCAAGGAAGAACGATTAAAAGTTAGCACCCAGCTTCAAATGGTAATGCTAAAAACAACAAACCAAGCCAGAAACTTAGGAGTAGTCATGGACTCAGACCTGAACTTCAACAGCCACATAAAAACAGTCACAAAGTCAGCCTACTATCACCTAAAGAATATATCAAGGATTAAAGGATTTATGTCTCAGCAGGATTTGGAAAAACTTTTCCATGCATTTATCTTCAGCAGGCTCAACTACTGTAACAGTGTCTTTACAGGTCTCCCTAAAAAGTCGATCAGACAGCTGCAGTTAATTCAGAACGCTGCTGCTCAAGTCCTCACTAAGACCAAAAAAGTAGATCACATTACTCCAGTTCTGAGGTCTTTACACTGGCTTCCTGTCTGTCAAAGAATTGATTTCAAAATACTACTGTTGGTTTACAAAGCACTGAATGGTTTAGGGCCAAAATACATTTCTGATCTTCTGCTTAGCTACGAACCACCCAGACCTCTCAGATCGGCTGGGACAGGTCTGTTCTGTGTCCCCAGAGTCAGAACTAAACATGGAGAGGCAGCATTTAGTTTTTATGCACCACATATTTGGAACAAACTCCCAGAAAACTGCAGGTCTGCTGCAACTCTCAGCTCTTTTAAATCTAGACTGAAGACTTTTCTGTTTGCCGCTGCCTTTCAGTAAACAATGCAATTTATTAATTACCTATATTGCACTGTAACTTCTATTCCTGGTTTTATTCAATTTTAAATATTTTATTTGATTGTTTTTAATTTTGTAATTATTTTATCTGAATAATCTAATAATCGTTTTACATCTAAATGTCATTTCATATGTGTTTCTTTCCAATGCTTTTAATGTTTTATGTAAAGCACTTTGAATTATCTTGTTGTTGAAAGGTGCTATACAAATAAATTTGCCTTGCCTTGTAGTAAATTAAGGCATATGGTATGATTGTTTTCATAGGTCAGGGCATTGAGTATCTTCTTCTTGCATAGGGCATGCACAGCCCAAAGCTGTTAGACAACTTGTTATGTTTGATCTTCTGTTTGTGCACGCCAGGTTGATTGCATTCGTCGAAAACGGTGGATCTCGTGAAGGTTGCAATCTCCTACCCCAGGCATTGGGTATAAGAGTCCGGAAGTCATGATGCAGCTTTATAGGACTTTGGTTTTGCTGAATTTGGAGTCAATCTCAAAAAGCTGCAGTAACTCAGCGGGTCAGGCAGCATCTCTGGGGAAAAGCAATACACAACATTTTGGGTTGAGACCATTCTTCAGACTCATTTCTCATTTACAGTGTTGCCTGCAGTGCTGGTTGTCCCATTCCAAGAAGGATTTGGAGGCTTTGGAAAGGGTGCAGAGGTAGTTTACCAGAATAATGCCTGGATTAGAGGGTATTAGCTACAGGGAAAGGTTGGACACTTAGATTGTTTTCTCTGGAAAGTCAGAGGATGCGGGGTGACTGGTTAGAAGTAAATGAAATTATGTGAGACATAGCTGAGGTACACAGTCCAAACCTACTTCCTGGGTGAAAATATTAAATAAGAGAATTCTTTGCTTTCAGGTCATAAGTGATTGTAGTAGAATTAGGCCATTCAGCCCATCAATTCTACTCCGCCATTCAATCACGGATGATCTATCTCTCCCATCTTTAGGGTGATAGGGAGTAAAGTTTAAAGGAGATGGGTGGGAGCCCCTGGAGCTTGCTGCGGGTGCAGGCCTGTACAATTGTGCCATTTAAGAGACTTGAAGATGAGCATTTTGTTCTCCAGTAATTGGAGGGATATGAATTATGTGCAGGTAGATAAGGGTATGTCTTGGCATCATGTTCGGCACAGACGGTGGGCTGAAGAGCCAGGTCCTGTGCTGTAGTGTTCTTTGTTCTATGTAATCAATGCCTTGCCAGCAAAACCATATATTTAATAACTCAGCGGGACAATAATTAAAAGACTGAAATAAAGTGCAACGCCCAGAACTTGCTTGGAACTTATCTGTACCAAGATTACATCCATTGTGGAGAGTAAAGTTCCAACTGAATACCAGTTAGTTAGTTTAGTTTATTGTCATGTGTAAAGCTTTTGTTGCGTGCAAACTCATCAGGGGAAAGACAATACATGATTACAATCGAGCCATCAACAGTGTACAGATGCATGTTAAATGGAATAATGTGAATAATCTTTAGTGCAAGATATAGTCCGATTAAAGATAGTCCAAGAATCTCCAATGAGGTAGATAGTATATCAGGACTGCTCTCTAATTGTTGGTTGGATGGTTCAGTTGCCTGATAACAGCTGGAAAGAAACTGACGAATCTTATAGAATTTTTCGAGGATGCAACTAGTAGAGTGGATAAGGGAGAACCAGTGGATGTGTTATATCTGGACTTTCAGAAGGCTTTCGACAAGGTCCCAAATAAGAGTTTAATATACAAACTTAAAGCACACGGTATTGGGGGTTCAGTATTGATGTGGATAGAGAACTGGACAGGAAGCAAAGAGTAGGAGTAAACGGGTCCTTTTCACAATGGCAGGCAGTGACTAGTGGGGTACCGCAAGGCTCAGTGCTGGGACCCCAGCTATTTACGATATATATTAATGATTTGGATGAGGGAATTGAATGCAACATCTCCAAGTTTGCAGATGACACAAAGCTGGGGGGCAGTGTTAGCTGTGTGGAGGATGCTAGGAGGCTGCAAGGTGACTTGGATAGGCTGGGTGACTGGGCAAATGCATGGCAGATGCAGTATAATGTGGATACATGTGAGGTTATCCACTTTAGTGGCATAAACAGGAAAGTAGACTATTATCTGAATGGTGGCCGATTAGGAAAGGGGGAGATGCAACGAGACCTGGGTGTCATGGTACACCAGTTATTAAAAGCAGGCAGGTACACAAAATGCTGGAGAAACTCAGCGGGTGCAGCAGCATCTATGGAGCGAAGGAAATAGGCAACGTTTTGGGGCGAAACCCTTCTTCAGACTGATAGGGGGCGGGGGGGGGAGGAAGGAACAGGGGAGGAGGAGGAGCCCGAGGGCGGGGGGATGGGAGGAGGCAGCTCGAGGGTTAAGAAAGGGGAGGAGACAGCAAGGGCTAGAAAAATTGGGAGAATTCAACGTTCATGCCATCGGTACGTAAACAACCCAGGCAGAATATGAGGTGCTGTTCCTCCAATTTCCGGTGTTGATCACTCTGGCAATGGAGGAGACCCAGGACAGAGAGGTCGGATTGAGAATGGGAGGGGGTGTTGAAGTGCTGAGTCGCTGGGAGTTCAGGTAGGTTAAAAGTAGGCATGCAGGTGCAGCAGGCAGTGAAGAAGGCGAATGGTATGTTAGCATTCATAGCAAAAGGATTTGAGTATAGGAGCAGGGAGGTTCTACTGCAGTTGTACAGGGTCTTGGTGAGGCCACACCTGCAGTATTGCGTACAGTTTTGGTCTCCTAATCTGATGAAGGACAGAGCAGGTTCACCAGACTGATTCCTGGGATGTCAGGACTTTCATATGCAGAAAGACTGCATAGACTCGGTTTATACTCGCTAGAATTTAGAAGATTGAGGGGGGATCTTATAGAAACTTACAAAAATCTTAAGGGGTTGGACAGGCTAGATGCAGGAAGATTGTTCCCGATGTTAGGGAAGTCCAGAACAAGAGGTCACAGTTTAAGGATAAGGGGGAAATCTTTTAGGACCGAGATGAGGAAAAAAAAATTCACACAGAGAGTGGTGAATTTCTGGAATTCTCTGCCACAGAAGGTAGTTGAGGCCAGTTCATTGGCTATATTTAAGAGGGAGTTGGATGTGGCCCTTGTGACTAAAGGGATCAGGGGGTATGGAGAGAAGGCAGGTACAGGATACTGAGTTGGATGATCAGCCATGATCATATTGAATGGCGGTGCAGGCTCGAAGGGCCGAATGGCCTACTCCTGCACCTATTTTCTATGTTTCTATGTCTCTCAAACTGGAGGTGTGTGTTTACAAACTTCTATACCTCTTGCCTGATGGGAGAGGGGCGGAGTGGCTGGGGTGTGACATCCTTAATGCTAGTGGCCAGCATACTTGTGCTACCATAGAAGTGCAGTGGGTCAAGGTGCAGCTAAATACCATTGGTAGCCACTATGCTAGAGACATTATGGCAGTGACATTATGGCAGTAAACATGTAACTTAATTTCAGGCCATCTTTTGGTCACGATTTTCACTCAAATATAAATACAGGTGATAAAACAGTCAAAACGAATGTGATCCATTTTAACTTTTAATAAAAACTTTGTCAAACAAAATAATTTCCAAAAGTGCAGTTCTAAATTGTACCCTAATGGCAACATAACTAAGATGAAAGTAATAGATACATTATATTCTAATGTATTTTTCTACTAACATGTTTTCCTTAAATCTGCAGCACCACTTTAAATGTACAAACGCATTTCCAAGCAGAAATATATTCTCTCAATATAATCTCTCTCTGACATCCTAACTCCCAAGGAGCAGAGTTAAATAACATTGGTTAACACCACAAAAATATACCTATTTTTGCATTAAGACCTGTAATATAACGTGGGGCTCATGTTGTCGACCTCCACGTGGTGAGCCCTGTCAACTGAGCTCAGTCGCTGCAGCTCGGCGCCAACCAGGAGCATGCGCCCTTTTTACGGCGGGGCATCTACAGATGTCGAACCGGATGGCATCACCCTGCTGCAGCTGAATGCGGAAAACCTCACCAAGGCCAAGAGCACCATCATTGAACATCTGCTACAGACCCACAAAGTCATTGCAATCCTGCTCCAAGAGTCTCACAAAAGTGATAGCTCCCATCTGAAGATCCCTGGTTATACCCTGGCCGCCTGCACCAAGAGCGACACCCACGGGATTGCCACTTTTGTAAGGAACACAGCAAAATGGAAAGCGGTTGCAGTGTCCCCTCCTGACTCCGATGTGGAATGGGCAACAACGCAAGTCGAAGGTGTCACGGTCATCAATGTATTAAAGCCACCTTCTACAAAGCTCCGCAAAGACTCCATCCCCACCTTTGGTTCGCCCTGCATCTACACCAGAGACTTTAACTGCCACAGCACCACCTGGGGCTACCGTTCAACTAACTCAGATGCCGCTGCACTAGAAGACTGGACCTCAGCTACTGCCGTTCAACTCCTGTACAACCCAAAACAACCGGACAGCTTCCACTCTGGCAGGTGGAACACCACTACCAACATTGACTTGGCTTTTGCAAACATGAATGGATCATCCTCACACCGTATCATCCTGGATCACTTCCCGAAATCACAACATCGCCCATCTCTGATTATCCCGGACAACCTCATCGAGCTTCTCCCAACCAACCCTGCGAAGAGGTGGAATTTCCGCTAGGCCAGGTGGTACCAGTTCACAAGTCAGGTGGACTTCTGGATCGACAGCCTTCCCACCCCCACCTCCACCAATCTGGACAAAGCCTACATCTGTAAACTCATCAGGGCAGCGAAGAGTTCCATTCCTCGCAGCTATCATTGCTGGTACATCCCCACATGGGATGAAGAGTGTGACGCATGCTACGACGCATTCCTGGACGCTGATACTAGCGAAGAGGCTGCCTCCAAGGCTACGGAACTGATAAGTTGCCTCGACAGGAAGCACAGAGAGCGGTGGGAAGAGACAGTCCAAGGAATCAACCTCACATACTCCTGTAGGGTGGCCTGGAAGACCTTCAATCGCCTCACTAGTCGAAGTACCCGCCCAAAGCATTGCCCTGTCACGGCCAACTCCATCGTCCTCCAGCTCCTGGCCAACGGCCACTTCAAAGACGAGGACAAGAATCATACTCATTCTGTCAAACAGGAAACCACTAATCTTTGGAAAGCTCCAGGCGCTGATGGGCTCCTGTCAGCAGCCTTTTCCTCTGCAGAACTCTCTCCTGTCATCACTCAATTGAAATGCAGAAAAGCCCAGGGTCCTGATAACATCCCCCAGAATTCCTGAAACACTGCGGTCCTAAATGCCAGGTCTGCCTCCGTGAGTTCTACTCCTCTTGCCTCATTGGTCAGTACATTCCGTAGATCTGGTGGAAAGCCACCTTCATTGCACTACCAAAAGCAAACAAGCGTGTATACGACCCAAGGAACCATCGGCCCATCTCACTCCTCTGTGTCCTGTACAAGCTTATGTACGGGACTCTGCACTACCCACCAAATAGTCAAGCTGACCAACAACATCGAAGACAGTTTGGAAAAGGTTGGCAAGTCGGGCGTCACACTGGTGGACCTCACCGCTGCCTACGATACAGTGTAGCACCAGGGCCTGATCTTGAAGCTCCTCCACACCATTCCTGACTGCCATTTAGTGCGGTTCCTTGCCAACATCCCGGCCAACTGCAGTTTTGTACTCAAGACCAGCGACAGACAATCTAGCCGACTGCAACGGCTAAGAAACGGAGTCCCCCAAGGCTCGGTACTGGCTCCCATGCTCTTCAATCTCTTTATCAGCGACCTGCCATGCACGAACTAGGGCCAGTATGGATACGGAGATGACCTGGCCCTACTGCATTCGGACAGGAGTTGGTCAAATGTGGAGGATGTGCTTTCAGTGGATATGGAACATGTCGCGGGCTGCCTTAAGACCTGGAGACTAAAACTAAAACGGCCTTTCACCTGAACAACAAGAAAGCACAACGCCAGCTAACTGTCACCCTCAATGGGTCACCACTACCCTATAACCCATTTTCTTCATACCTTGGTGTGAAACTAGATCGGCAGCTGACCTACAAGCAACACCTCGAAACTCTCCGTGCTAACGTCTCGGTGCAGAACAACCTCCTGCGTTGCTTGGCTGGACCTTCATGGGGCGACAGGACATCTACTCTCTGAACCAGTGCTCTTGCACTCGTGTACAGCGCCGCTGAGTACGCCGCCCCAGAATGATGCCGCAGCGCTCATACTAGCAAACTAGACGCCATTCTCAACGACACCATGTGGATCATCATGGCTGCCTACATCCAACTCAGACGGATGTTCTGCCGGTGCTCGCAGGAATCACACCCGCCAAGCTTCGCAGAGAGTACTTCACCCACAGGCTAGTGTGGAAGACCCCATTGGATGCTAAACATCCTTTGCACCACCTCGCCCAGGACTCACAGCAACTGGGACCTCAATGCCTGTCATCTTGTCGCCCCTTCTCCCATCACGCAGCCACCCTCTGTGTCTCCGGTTTCAACACACTAGGAGCTTGGAGAACCAGCTGGGAACGGACTTCCCGACCTCCTCAATTCACTGTTGCACCGAACACCACAGCCCCACCTGGCTCAGACCTGCCCCGCAAAGAGTGGGTCGCCCTGAACCGGCTCCATACAGGGGTCGGCCGGTTCAACACCAACATGCATCGCTGGGGGCTGCGTTCATACATTAACAATACAGTATTCATTTATACACCCGTGGTCAGTGTTCAACTCATTATCAACTTTGATAAATACATTGGTGTCATTCCCATCTATAGTGCGTCGACAAAAGCCTCGCCAGACACATGTAAACAAACAAATGTGGCGTCGCAAAGTACGCCAAGACCAAATAGCGTGACCTGGGTCGGGAAGTCTTCATTTTCGTGCAGTAAATAAGCGCTTGAAGAAATTCTCTCGACTCTTCGCCTGCAAAACAGAAACAGGGGTCAATAGCTAATCTAACCTCATACAGGTGTCAGAGTTTATGGGGAGATGGCGGGAGAATGGGGATAGGAAGGAGAGGTAGATCAACCATGATTGAATCAAGGAGCTGACTTGATAGGCCAAATGGCCTAATTCTTATCCTATCTCTTATGAACCTCAACTAATTAGTTCTTTCAGGATTAAACTAATTGGTAAAATACCATGGTACAGATGTGAAGATTTGTACTTATTGATCATGTTACAAGGATCTGCATTATAATGTACATATGGGTGGTAGCGGCTTCAATACAATGGTCCAAATGAATGTACTATTCTATGAGCAAACAAGCAATGTAGATTCCTTGGTGAACTATTGGACAAGACGTCTCGATTCTAAACAATCCTCTGTCACAGTCAAACAGAAAATGACGGTGCTTCCATGGTTAGTCTTGGATTCCTTGGTGATGGGTGACGTATCCATTCTTACACTATACAGCATGATGAAGGTGGGGAAAGATGAACCTTCATCAGCTGTTTTTCCTGCTCTCTGTGTTCCTGGAAAGGTGTCTCTACATTTCAGATCTTCTTTTGGTTAAGATGAGATTAAATTTATTGCATTTATTTTGAGATTTGGCTTACACCTTGGCCTGTATTCACTGCACTCTTTCATACAGAAACAGAGAGATTAGAGATATGCATTTGAAAACCGATTTGCGTGAGTGCGACATGAGAGTAACTCAACCAACTGTCTCCCAGGAGAGGAGGAGTTGCTGGGTGAGGGGAGGGGCACCACGTGCAGACTTCGAGGCTGGACAAAGAAACCAGGCCAGGTTTTCTGTGTTGATGCCTGAATCACCCACTCCAAACCAATGTACTATGTATCCTATTTATTAGTTAGTAAGTACATGGAAGCAGGTTTTCCAGAGTTGCCCAGTTCACTGGGGTGGGGTTGGGGGGCAAGATACAGTGTAAAATGTCAGGAAATTACATTAAAACTAGAAAACATAGAATTTATTGGCAACACACACCTTCCGTGCCACCACCACCTGTTCACTGGGGTTTATCTCCAAAGCCTCCTCATATTCCCCGATTGATTCCACTTCAATGGTTTGCTCCCTGGGTGCTGGTCTGACAAGAAGAGGTCCATGCCTGGAAAGAAAACAGCAGCATAAACGGTAACACAGTAACCCCACCTTCTCAATGAAATGTCATCGATACCCAGGGCTGGGAAGAACACACGGCTTTCAAGGAATCTTCTCCAAGGACTTTGAAGCAGCTGATTTCTGCAGTCAGTGGATTCCTCTACAAGCGGCTTGATGGAGCAGTACAGGAAAGACCATTTCTTGAATTGGAGGAAGCAAGGGTATAGAAACTAGCAAAAATGCCAGGGGAAGAGGAGGAGAAATTATTTTTTACTCAGCAAATTATGACCTAGGTTATATTCCCTTAAAAAGTTGTAAAAAAGACTCAATAATAATACATATTTTTAAAAACAATTCAAAGGCGTGTGTCAAAGAGGAAAGGGGGGAGCATTAAGTGGCTAAATCGTTCAGTGCTACTACAAGCAGAATTCTCTAATTCCATCCACATTGTGTACACATGGTTCTTCAGATTCTATCAAGTAACAGCGGGGACAGAATTACTGCCTTACAGCGCCAGAGAATCAGGTTCAATCCTGACTGTAGGTGCTGTTTGTGTGGAGTTTGCATCTTCTCCCTGTGGCTGCGTAGGTTTCCTCCAGGTATTCTGGTTTCCTCCCACATCCCAAAGACGTGAGAGTTTGTAGGCTATTTGGATTGGTTAAAATTGTAATTTGTCCATAGTGTGTAGGATTGCGCTAGTGTACGGGATGATTGCTGGTCGGCGCAGACTCAGTAGGACAAAGGGCCTGTTTCTGTGAGTGGGCGCGTTCTTGATCGCATCAGCTTTACCCTTGGTAGGGTGTAGACCATCCTTGTCTATCTTATGACCCAAGTACTCTACCGAGTTCTGAAAGAACTCACACTTTTGTGCCTTCACTCTTACACTGTGTGTCTCAAGGCGTTTGAGTACCACTTCCAACCTTTCATCATGTGCCTGCCTGCCAGGGGCTGAGATGAGGATGTCATCCAAGTAACACACCATATCTTCAATTCCCTCAAGAATTTGTGTCATAAACCCTTGAAAAATCCCTGGGGCTGATGATATGCCAAATGGGAGCCTATTGAACTGAAACAATCCCAAATGCGTGTTGATAGTCATCTTGGATTTAGATTCTCTCTAAACGAACTAATCTAAAACAAACTAAAGGAAGCCGTCCAGCCATTCGCAACAGAATGTCCTCCTTTAACCAGACGGATTCTCCTTCGTCAAGGAGTTGAATCATTGTGGCTCTACGATACCACCCTACGAAAATTGACTGCCGTGTTTGCTACCATCATCAACACTTCAAACATAGTTAACTGGCCAAAGCATCAAGGGATAATCCCATTTGATCATATGGCACAATAGAAATGCAACTGATATCCCAGTGCAAGTAGAACCAAACCTTAGCTCAGCCAATTCATTCTTGCAGGAGGACAGATCTTGCTCTCTGCGCTCCTGCTGTGTTGTTTGCTGAAGGGTTTCCAGTTCTTCCTTTTCCTGCAAAATGAAAATAGTCCTCAATCTTTATACACACATGAATGCAAAACATGATTACAACATATCTTTGCTGTGTCCATCGTGGAATCTTTTAAATTAAAATATAAAAACACAAATATTTATTCATCATATGCATCCTGAGGAACAAGTCCCATCAATGAGCAATGTCATGGCTTCATCTTTAGTACCTTGAGATTTAGTATCCTGTTCAATTTATTCATTGATGCAAGGGCTTGTTTCCGTGCATGTCATTAGTAAATGAAAATGCTCTTTTAAAAAGTCCCTTCTAAGATTTGTGCTTACAAAACATTAATTTTTACCTTGAGATCATTTTTGCCTTATTTGAAGTTTCTGAATATCCTCCAGACATCCGTCTTTGTCCGTCTGTACTGCCAGCAACGTTTTCTCAAAAGATTCTGCCCGAGAAGCAACTTCCTTGTTCTCATTAATAACATCCAAAAGTCTTTGCTTTATCACTGACAATCCCACCAAATATTTTTCAGGTTTCTCCTGCGCTATTCCATCAGCACTTTCAGACATTTTCACTCCCGCCTTTACTTGAGCCAGATTTTCAAATTCTGTTCATAAATTTTCAATTATTTTAAGTCAGCTCTTCTAATATTAGTTTTCTTTTTTGAGTTCTTCGCATTCCAGAGTTTTAGTTTGAAGTTGTTGCTGAAGCACTTGAATTAATTGTTAGTTAGATGTGGCCCTTGTGGCTAAGGGGGTCAGGGGGTATGGAGAGAAGGCAGGTACGGGGTACTGAGTTGGATGATCAGCCATGATCATATTGAATGGCGGTGCAGGCTCGAAGGGCCGAATGGCCTACTCCTGCACCTAATTTCTATGTTTCTATGTAATTGCCTCTCATTTGTTTCATTTTTATCCTCTTTATTTTGGAAACCAATAGCCTTGAGCTGTAAGCTGTTCCAAAATCTGCAGATTTTCTTCTTGCAAGGACTTTAGGCTTTCATTACTTTGTTTAAGGGGTCCTTGTGCAACTTTCCATTGCTCTTTGAAGATAGATTTCTCATTCTCAAGATTCTTAATTTACTGTTGTTGCTTTTGCTTCAACTGATTATCCTTCAAAGACAGGACCTGGTTTAGCTCCCCCGTGTACTGAACCAACTGTGCTTTTAACAGCGTGTTGTCAGAATTAGGTCATCCATCTGACCTGGGGAGAGGCCCGGGGAGCCGTTGCTGAGAGGAGGAGTTGCCTGGAGCTGTAAGTATAAAAACAGTGCGGGGCTTGCGTTTGCAGAGGCCCAGGGAGCCGTTGGTGAGAGGAGGAGTTGCCTGGAGCTGTAAGTATAAAAACAGCGCAGGGCTTGCGTTTACAGAGGCCCGGAGAGCCGTTGGTGAGAGGAGGAGTTGCCTGGAGCTGTAAGTGTACCCAAATCTGCAATGCTCCATCTCACTTCCAGAGAAGGAGTCCAGTGGAAGCCTCTGATTGGTGGAAGAGGACCAGAGGAAGCAGATGATTGGCTTGTATTGTATTCGGTTAAGGGGGAAAATGAGGGCCAGAGCAGTTTACTGTTCTGGATGTCAGATGTGGGAGGTCATGGAGTCGGAGTGCCCTCCAGACGTCCACATCTGCGCCAGGTGCGTCGAGATGGGGCTCCTAAGGGACCGTGTTAGGAACCTGGAGCAGCAACTCGATGACCTCTGTCTGCTCAGGGAGAACGAGGAGGTCATAGAAAGTTGGTCACTCCAAGACCACGGGAGACAGAAAACTGGGTCACAGTTAGGAAGGGCAATGGGCAGAGGCAGGGACTGGTAAGTACCCCGGTGGCTGTACACCTTGAAAATAAGTACTCTTGTTTGAGTAAGGGTGGGGGAGACATCCTACCTGGGGGGGCAGCGACAGCGGCCAGGGCTCTGGCACAAATGTTGCTCAGAAGGGTAAGGAAAAGAAGAGGAGGGCAATTGTAATAGGGGACTCTATAGTCAGGGGATCAGACAGGCGATTCTGTGGACGCAGACAGGAGACCCGGATTGTAGTTTGCCGCCCTGGTGCCAGGGTCAGGGATGTGTCTGAACGTGTCCAAGAAATCCTGAAATGGGAGGGAGAGGAGCCTGAGGTTGTGGTACATATAGGTACCAATAACATAGGTAAGAAAAGAGAAGCGGTCCTGAAAGAAGAATTTAGGGAGTTAGGTAGAGAGTTAAGGAGAAGGACTGCAAAGGTAAGAATCTCAGGATTACTGCCTGTGCCACGCGACAGTGAGAGTAGGAATGGAGCGAGGTGGAGGATAAATGAGTGGATGAGGGATTGGTGCAGTGGGTATGGATTCAAGTTTCTGGATCATTGGGATCTCTTTTGGGGAAGGTGCGACCTGTACAGAAAGGATGGGTTGCACTTGAACTCGAGGGGGACCAATATCCTGGCGGGGAGATTTGCAAAGGCTACTGGGGAGACTTTAAACTAGTATGGTTGGGGGGAGGGACTCAAATTGGGAAAGCTAGCAGTCAGTGTGTGAGGCAAGAGGCAGAGGATGGTAGCACTCTGACCCAAAATCTAGGGGAGAGAGAAGAAAAAGACAATAAACAGACAATAAGAGAGGGTGGGTTTCTTAAATGTGTATATTTTAATGCTAGGAGCATTGTAAGAAAGGTGGATGAACTTAGAGCATGGATTCACACCTGGAAGTATGATGTTGTGGCGATCAGTGAAACTTGGTTGCAGGAGGGTTGTGATTGGAAACTAAATATTCCAGGATTTCGTTGCTTCAGGTGTGATAGAATCGGAGGGGCAAGAGGTGGAGGTGTTGCATTGCTTATCAGGGAAGATATTACAGCAGTGCTTTGGCAGGATAGATTAGAGGGCTTGTCTAGGGAGGCTATTTGGGTGGAACTGAGAAATGGGAAAGGGGTAGCAACACTTATAGGGGTGTATTATAGACCGCCAAATGGGGAGCGAGAATTGGAAGAGCAAATATGTAAGGAGATTGCAGATATTAGTAGTAAGCACAAGGTAGTGATTGTGGGAGATTTCAATATTCCACACATGGACTGGGAATACACATTCTGTAAATGGCCTGAATGGGTTGGAGTTTGTAAAATGTGTGCAGGTTAGTTTTTTGCAGCAATACATAGAAGTACCTACTAGAGAAGGCTGGACCTCCTGTTAGGAAATGAGACGGGTCAGGTGGCAGAGGTATGCGTTGGGGAACAGTTCGGGACCAGTGATCACAATACCATTAGTTTCAATATAATTATGGAGAGGGTCAGAACTGGACCTAGGGTTGAGATTTTTGATTGGAGAAAGGCTAACTTTGAGGAGATGCGAAAGGATATAAAATAAGTAAATTGGGACAGTTTGTTTTATGGGAAAGATGTGGAAGAAAAATGGAAGACATTTAAAGGTGAAATTTTAAGAGTACAGAATCTTTATGTCCCTGTTCGGTTGAAAGGAAATAGTAAAAATTGGAAAGAGCCATGGTTTTCAAGGGAAATTGGACACTTGGTTCGGAAAAAGAGAGAGATCTACAATAATTATAGGCAGCATGGAGTAAATGAAATGCTTGAGGAGTATAAAGAATGTAAAAAGAATCTTAAGAAATAAATTACAAAAGCTAAAAGAAGATATGAGGTTGCTTTGGCAAGTAAGGTGAAAGTAAATCCAAAGGGTTTCTACAGCTATATTAATAGCAAAAGGATAACGAGGGATCAAATTGGTCCATTAGAGAGTCAGAGTGGACAACTATCTGCAGAGCCAAAAGAGATGGGGGAGATTTTGAACAATTTATTTTCTTCGGTATTCGCCAAGGAGAAGGATATTGAATTATGTGAGGTAAGGGAAACAAGTAGAGTAGCTATGGAAACTATGAGATTCAAAGAAGAGGAAGTACTGACACTTTTGCGAAATTTAAAAGTGGATAAGTCTCCAGGCCCGGACAGGATATTCCCTAGGATATTGAGGGATGTTAGTGTAGAAATAGCAGGGGCTATGACAGAAATATTTCAAATGTCATTAGCAACGGGAATAGTGCCGGAGGATTGGCGAACTGCGCATGTTGTTCCATTGTTTAAGGGGTCTAAGAGTAAACCTAGCAATTATAGACCTGTTAGTTTGACGTCAGTGGTGGGTAAATTAATGGAAAGGATACTTAGAGATAATATATATAAGCATCTGGATAAACAGGGTCTGATTAGGAACAGTCAACATGGATTTGTGCCTGGAAGGTCGTGTTAACTAATCTTCTTGAATTTTGTGAAGCGGTTACTTGGGAAATTGATGAGGGTAAAGCAGTGGATGTTGTATATATGGACTTCAGGAAGGTTGGTTAAGAAGGTTCAATTGTTGGGTAATAACGGTGGAGTAGCAAGATGTATTCAACAGTGGCTGAATGTGAGATGCCAGAGAGTAATGGTGGATGGTTGTTTGTCAGGTTGGAAGCCAGTGACTAGTGGGGAGCCACAGGGATCTGTGTTGGGTCCACTGTTGTTTGTCATGTACATCAATGATCTGGATGATGGTGTGGTAAATTGGATTAGTAAGTATGCCGATGATACTAAGATAGGAGGGGTTGTGGATAATGAAGTAGATTTTCAAAGTCTATAGAGAGATTTATGCCAGTTGGAAGAGTCGGCTGAAAGATGGCAGATGGAGTTTAATGCTGATAAGTGTGAGGTGCTACATCTTGGCAGGACAAATCAAAATAGGAAGTACATGGTAAATGGTAGGGAATTGAAGAATGCAGGTGAACAGAGGGATCTGGGAATAACTGTGCACAGTTCCCTGAAAGTGGAATCTCATGTAGATAGGGTGGTAAAGAAAGCTTTTGGTGTGCTGGCCTTTATAAATCAGAGCATTGAGTATAGAAGTTGGGATGTAATGTTAAAATTGTACAAGGCATTGGTGAGGCCAATTCTGTAGTATGGTGTACAATTTTGGTCGCCTAATTATAGGAAGGACGTCAACAAAATAGAGAGAGTACAGAGGAGATTTACTAGAATGTTGCCTGGGTTTCAGCAACTAAGTTTCAGAGAAAGGTTGAACAAGTTAGGGCTTTATTCTTTGGAGCGCAGAAGGTTAAGGGGGGACTTGATAGAGGTCTTTAAAATGATGAGAGCGATAGACAGAGTTGACGTGGATAAGCTTTTCCCACTGAGAGTAGGGAAGATTCAAACAAGGGGACATGACTTGAGAATTAAGAGACAGAAGTTTAGGGGTAACATGAGGGGGAACTTCTTTACTCAGAGAGTGGTAGCTGTGTGGAATGAGCTTCCAGTGAAGGTGGTGGAGGCAGGTTCGTTGGTATCATTTAAAAATAAATTGGATAGTTATATGGACGGGAAAGGAATGGAGGGTTATGGTCTGAGCGCAGGTATATGGGACTAGGGGAGAATATGTGTTCGGCACGGACTAGAAGGGTGGAGATGGCCTGTTTCCATGCTGTAATTGTTATATGGTTATCTGGTTGAGAACATTTCGGATCTCTTGCTTCAGTTCATTGTTTTCAGCTGCACTCTCCTGAATGATACGATGTTTCTGGCAATGCATGTCGAGATGCCATTGTTCCAGATCCGTATATTCTGATAACATGCGGTCTCAGTCATCTTGCAAGGAGGCCATCGATTTTGTGAAGGCACCCGTCTGGCTAACAGCTTTGTCTTTTTCTTTCCTAACCTTAACAAGTTGGATCTCCAGCTCTTTCATGGCTCTGGCTCCTTTCTGGTTATCTTGTTGGAGAATCCTCAAATTCTTTTCATAGTCATCTATTTGCTTTCTATGTTGCTGCTGGATTTCCACTAGATAGTCAGAAATGTCACTGTCTTTTGATGACACAAGCTTTGAGAACTCTGCATCCTTACTGCTCAACATTAGCTTCGGCTGCTGGGAAATGCCTCTCAATTTCCAACGTTGCTGCATCCACTCTGTCTTTGTCCCGTTCCAGCAAATCCAGTTTATCCTGAGAGCTCAATATTTCTTTAAGATGAATTGTTTTCAGTTGATCTAAAATCTCAAGTAGTTCCTTCTCCTTCTTAGTAATTTGAGCTTTTGTCTTCTCTTCGTTCTTCCGAAGATCTTCTGTGAACCCTAAGCACTGCATTCGAGCACCTTCAGTTTCAGTTCTGGTGTCTTGGAGCAAGACTTTATAAGATGCAAGTTCTTCTTGAACAAGTTTGACTTGCCTTTCAGACTCGGAAGCTTTTGCAGTCATAGACTCTAGTCTCTTGCTCATTTCATCACAGGTAGATTCCGATGTTTTGACACATCACTCTAAGTCCAAAATGAGCTCCTGGTACTTGATGCAGTCCTTCTGCAAAATAATTATTTCCTGCTGCTTCTCTTTTAACAGTTCTCGAAGCTCCTTGGTCTCACCTTTAGACAAGGTATTACCCCTCCGAGCAGACCGAAGCCTCACTTCAAATTCTTTCACCAATTTTTTATTTCCTGTACCTCTTTTTCTTTGATCAGATGACGTTTCTCTTCTCTGAAGCAGTCCAATTCATTGACAAGTGAATTATTTTGCATATGTTAACTGTTGTTGACATTTTGTCGACATTTTTAAGTAATTCTGTAAGTAATGTTTAAGTAATTTACATTTTAAAGTAAGTCATTCTGCCTCCAAACACTCTCTCTCATTTTTGACCTTTTCTGACATTTCCTGGAAATTTTCAAGTTCTTCCTGGAGAAGAGATTTGTCATCCTCTAATTGTCTACGCTTCTGAGACAACAATGGTCCTACTTGCCCTGTCGTGTGAACCTTTCCTTCCTTCAGCACAGGCTGGTCCTCCAGGGATTGGGATTCTAATGACAGTGGTTCATTAAAATCAGCCTGATAAGAATCATCCTCACTCTGCAACTCCTCTATGATGGATATGGATGAATTAAATTCATTCAGCAGAAGCTCGCCCTCATTTTGGGTTTTGTCAAAACTCTGCTTTAAGATGGTGAGAAGTTTGCTTCAGTGATTTGCTTTCCTCCTGGTGCTGATTGTACTGGGCAGACAATTCACTTGCGTGACTCTGCTTTGTGGTAATAGTTTGTAACTCGCTGCTAATTCTTTCAATCTCTTCCTCAAGCTCCTGAACTCGCTGCTGCTTGGATTTTGTAAACTTTCTCATTTTGTCCTTTATTTTTTCATTTTCAGCACCAGCTTCCTCAAGCTGCCTCTCCATGCTTTGTCGTTTGGTTTCTACATCACGGAGCTTGAACATCACCTCCTGTTTCTCTTTTCTTGCCGTCTCAACTATTTGCCTCATCTTATCCATCTCATTGCTGATATTTTCGAGGGATTACAAAAGGGATTCATATTCGTGCTTTAATTCATCGTGCTTTGTCTTCCACTTTGACAACTCTGCCATCTGGGAGTTTTTCAGTGAATCCAGCTGTTGAGAATATTATTGCTTCTCATGAGTTAGGATGTCCAGTGTCTGCTTCAGACTTTCACAGGCAACGTTTAGGTTCTGTTTCTCTGTGGATAAACCATCAGCTTCGGAGAGAAGCCTCTGCCTCTCCTCCTCTTTGCAAGCTGCTGCGGCTCCTTTATTTGAGAGAGAGATATTTCCTTTTCCTTAATAACACATTTCAACCTCTCAGCTTCAGAACTGGAAGCTGCCAATTGTGCTCAAAGTTGTGAAATGGTGTCGTCCATTTCAGAATGAACCGTCCTGAGTTTGACACAATCTTCCACTTTACAGGCCAGCAGCAAGTCTCTCTCCTCGATGGTGTGCTTCAGTTTGTGAGTTTTCAAGGTCAAGTCTTGGATTTGATTTTGAAGTTTGGAAATGGTTTCCATGTTTTGCATGGATTGCTTTTCCAGGGCTTGGTGTTCTACAGCTTTCTTCTGGAGATGTCCAAGCTCATCTCCCTGCTGTTGTAGATATTTATCTTTCTCTTGCAGAGTCTGCTTGAGCTGACCTGCTTCACACACCACAACTTGCTCCTGATGTTGCAAACCCTGCAATCATCTGCATATATTGGCCCAACTGCTCAAGTTTTGGCTTGGAGCTGTTGCAGTAAATGTGCTTGCTGATTCAATGACATCACCAACTTTAAATTCACCAACTTTCCTTTGAAATGCAGACTTCATCTCTTCAAGTTCTGCTTTAAGCCGACAATTTTCAGTGTTGAATGCCTGTGCCTGATCCCACACAAGATGTGTTGCGAGTTCATTCTCATTCACCTTCCCCTGCAGTTGACTGCGCTCAGCAGTCCACCTACTCAAAGATGTGTGAAGTTCTTTATTCTCATTCTGAAGACTTTCTTTATCAATATTCAATGCATTTGTTTCTGCAACAACACAACTATCAGTTTCCTGGTCAAGTTGGCCCTGCAAGTCATGACTTTCAGCAGAGGTTTTATATGTTAACACGTTAATATTAATTTTATTATTAACGTGTTAACATAGTATAACTTACAAGAAAACTTCCACCACTGGGGTGAAACCGGGGGCTCCACAGTCGGTCATTCATTTGTTTGTGCAGCTGCCCGCTGGTTCAGCCTTCTCCAAGATCTATTTAAGAAAGAACTGCAGATGCTGGATAAATAGAAAGGAAGAGGCTGGTAAATAGAAAGGAAGAGGCGGGGACAGTAGGACTAGAAGGAGAGCTGAGAAGGGGGATGGGGAGGAGGGAGAAGACAAGGGCTATATAAAATTAGAGAATGTTGATACCGCTGGGGTGTAGACTACCCAAGTGACAACCAATGCTGTGGGGAGATATGTTGCCAATGTGGTCATTGATACACTGGAGGCAGACCAACCATTAAAGGAGTATTTGTTGACATCGGAAGTATTGGAGAAGTCAAACAGCTCAACTATTGCTCAGTTGTTTACATCTTCACTTGCTGTACTTTGGGCAGAAGGTATAAAACACGAGAATGTTCTTCTGTTTGTGACTTAAACGTTTTATTCCCTCATAAATAATAGTATCCTGAATAATAATAGAAACGTTTACTTCCTTGCACATGAATTCACAATACATTTGTACCATGGAACAACAAAGTTGCTGTATTAACAACCCTTTAAATTTCCCAAATGTAGTTACTTGGTATCAAGCTAAAATGAATTCACCAACGCTCTACTCATTTGCTTTGATGTATTTTAAATACTTCCCTTGAAAAATACAGATGGGTAAATGATGGTGAGTAACAGAGACAGAAATACTGTGCACACTGGATGGAACCCAATGACTATTAACACCAAACATGAAAAATGGGAGTTAAAATTGATCAGGTTGTCACAACCCCAGAAGCCGTCATTTTGCCCATCATGTCCAAAACTGATCTTTAATTTGAACTGTTCAAATGTTTATATATAAAGGGGTAAATTTGCTAAAATGACAAATATTGCTG
Source organism: Leucoraja erinaceus (assembly GCF_028641065.1). Taxonomy (NCBI): domain Eukaryota; kingdom Metazoa; phylum Chordata; class Chondrichthyes; order Rajiformes; family Rajidae; genus Leucoraja; species Leucoraja erinaceus. Next base: position 335,981 of record NW_026576894.1, read on the forward strand.
TACTTTCCAGATTTGTCAGTGATTTCCAAAATCTGTCTCTATTGATGTCATTTTACTTTTAATATTAGAAATGGAACATGATTGAGCCTGATATAATGCTTTCTCCTTGTATGAGGCCATCCATCTCAGTCCAACTTATAATGGCAATGAAAATTGAGTTGAAGGCTTTTTCAGTTTAGCAAATCTCCGTATATATATTTACCTTCTCAAAACTACTGAAGGCTTTAGACTTTTGAGATGCAGCAGGGAAACAGGCCCTTCGGCCCAATGAGTCCAGGCCGACCAGCGCTCACCCCGGACACTATCCTGCACACTAGGGACAATTTACAAGTTTTACCCAAGCCAATTAACCTGCAAACCTGTACGCCTTTGGAGTGTTGGAGGAATCAGTAGCAGCCGGAGAAACCCCACGTGGTCACGGGGAGAACGTGCAAACTCGGTACAGACAGCACCAGTGGTCAGGATTGAACCCGGGTGTCTGGTGCAGTAAGGCAGCAACTCTGCCACTGTGCTGCCCCTCCCCTCCCCCCTCCAAACAGAAAACTATTTTATTCAACCTTGGCAAAGCTTAAAATTAATAACAGCGTAAAATGTCGAGGGAACTCAAGCATTAAATTTCCACAGATATTTAAGTGTCAGACTGAGCACATACCCTAAGCTTTTGGCCAGCTGTGGTCTGCTTTGTCCATCCTTGATCCTGTCCTCGTCTCTGAAGTTCCCCCAGTTCCTCCTCCAGCTCCTGCAGTTCTGAGATCAAATCTGGATCAGAGCAGGAAAGCAGGAAAGAACCAGTTATCCTCAATCAGTTTTGTGCCACAGGAAGACACGTCATTCAGAAAGACAGCATGAACACAGACACAATATGGACTGATTGGACCCTAGTGACCATCACTACCTTGTGGCTTCACCAAGTTAAGGTGTTAGTTTCTGACTGGGCTAAAACACCTTGCAGCTGGCTGGCTGGCTTTACATTTTAAAAGCTTGCAGTAACAAAGCTAGATTTACATCACTGGTATCCCAGAGACAACTAATACCAATACTGATTTATGTATTGATATTATTTCAGTATTTCTTCAGGAGAACCTGCAAATCCATGAATAAACTGAGTGAAGCCTGTGTAGTGGCCATTTGGACAAAAAGGTAAGTGTGCTTCCTTTGTAATTACCAATGTAAATAAAACAGGACACAACTATTGTCAGCATGGATTTTGATGCTGAAAGTAAAAATGTTAGAATTCCAGCTTTAAAAAGTCGACAGTAGCCTTTGTCTTGACTGAAATATGGACAACAAACAGATCCCTAAATAGAGGTGCACTCGACTTTCAAGTCATCAAGATCACTAATCAAGTCATTCACTTCTTAAATATTTTAAATTAAAACAAAGTAAACTGCATGATTTGTTCCAAGTGAGAATCAGAGAGCACCACAATTTACCTTCTCTTTCTTCCTCAAGTTGCCTCATCCTTAATTCCATGACACTCCTCTCATCGATGTCATGGCTCGGTGTTGGCTTATAAACCGTTTCTCGCCACTTCATCAGGCGGCTGTGCAGTTCCTCTGCAGATTCAGATTCACTTGTCTACAGACACATTACACACAAAGCAACATCATCCACTCATCTAACTGGCCAATTAGATGCTTGATGCCATAAGAAACAGAAGCGCTGAGACATGATACAAGAGTAATGATTCTCTATGTTTGCCTCCCGGACATATTTGATTCACAAAATAGCAAGCTGATTTGTAGTTGAGAGTTATTCAGCAAGATGACCAGAGGTGTGATCAGCATTAAAAAGTGAACTTCATGGTGAAAAATATAGTTTGTAAAAGATAGTTTACCCTTTTTTATTCTCTGCTGGAAATGATGATTTCAGTGATTTTCACATATAAGTAAAATTATTTTAATTGTCTTTAAGATAAATGGACCTATGGGCAATGAAGCACCGACTTGTTCCTTTTAATGTACACCTTCAAGACATATTGTTACATGTCATTGGGATTGCAAGTTGTAGAATTAGATAATTGGAAACTTTTATTACATAAAATCAGCCCTTGAGCCTTATTCATTCTATCACGTGATCATGGCTGATTAGATCTTTGATCTAAACATTTACATAATCCCCATAACCCTCAACTTTCCTGCAGTGTAAAATTCTAGCTGGCTAACCCTTGAATATACTGAATGGTTCTCCACCCACAGCTCCGGAGGGTAAAGAACTCAAAAGATTCTCAATCCTCAGAGGAGAAATGTCAAGTACTTTGGATCCGTCTTCACTGAGGAGGACACAAACAATCTTCCTGATGTACTAGTGGCCAGAGGATCTGTGGTGACGGAGGAACTGAAGGAAATCCACATTAGGCAGGAAATGTTGTTGTGTGGACTGATGGAACTGAAGGCTGATGAATCTCCAGGGCCTGATGGTCTGCATCCCAGGGTACTTAAGAAAGTGGCTCTAGAAATCATGGACACATTGGTGTTAATTTTCCAATGTTCTATAGATTCAGGATCAGTTCCTGTGGATTAGAGGGTAGCTAATGTTATCCTATTTTATAAGAAAGGCTGGAGAGAGAAAACAGGGAATTATAGACCAGTTAAGCTGACATTGATGGTGGGGAAGATGCTGGAGTCAATAATAAAAGATGAAATAGCGGCATATTTGGATAACAGTAACAGTAACAGTTAGCATGGATTTACGAAAGGGAAATCATGCTTGACTAATCTTCAGTAATTTTTTGAGGATGTAACGAGGAAAATGGACAAGGAAGAGCCGGTGGATGTAGTGTACCTGGACTTTCAGAAACCATTAGATAGGGTCCAATTTGATAGGAGATTAGTGGGCAAAATTAGGGCACATGGTATTGGGGCTAGACCAGGTTGACATGGGTGGAAAATTGGTTGGCAAAGACAGGTAAATAGCGGCATATAGGGATTAACGGGTCCCTTTCAGAATGGCAGTTAGCATGGCTTTACGGGGTACTTTATGCTTGACTACCACTGCAGGCAAATTCATTTCAGGATGTAACTTTAAAATGGACAAGGAAGAGCCAGTGGATGGAGTGTACCTGGACATTCAGAAACCATTAGATAGGGTCCAATTTGATAGGAGATTAGTGGGCAAAATTAGGGCACATGGTATTGATTAGAGTGTGATTGATTGATTGATTGATTGATTGATTGATTGATTGATTGATTGATTGATTGATTGATTGATTGATTGATTGATTGCAAGGCTCTGCGTAGCTATTTACAATATACATCAATGATTTAGATGAAGGGATTCAAAGTAACATTAGCAAATTTGCAGATGACACAAAGCTGGGTGGCAGTGTGAATTGTAAGGAGGATGCTATGAGAATGCAGGGTGACTTGGACAGTTTGGGTGAGTGGGCAGATGCATGGCAGATGCAGTTTGATGTGGATAAATGTGAGATTATCCATTTTGGTAGCAAAAAACAGGAAGGCAGATTATTATCTAAATGATGTCAAGTGGGGAAAAGGGAAAGTACAACGGGATCCGGGGATCCTTGCTCATCAGTCAATGAAAGTAAGCATGCAAGTACAGCAGGCAGTGAAGAAAGCAAATGTCATGTTTGCCTTCACAACAAGAGTAGTTGAGTATAGGAGCAAAGAGGTATTTCTGCAATTGTTTAGGGCCCTAGTGAGACCACACCTGGAGAACTGTCTACAGTTTTGGTCCCCTAATTTGAGGAAGTCCATTCTTGCTATTGAGGGAGTGCAGCGTAGGTTTACAAGGTTAATTCCCGGGATGGCGGGACTGTCAAATGCTGAGAGAATGGAGCGGCTAGGTTGTATACTCTGGAGTTTAGAAGGATGAGAGGAGATCTTATTGAAACATATAAGATTATTAACGGTTTGGACACACTAGAGGCAGGAAACATGTTCCCGATGTTGGGGGAGTCCAGAACCAGGGGCCACAGTTTAAGAATAAGGAGTAAGCCATTTAGAACGGAGACAAGGAAACACTATTTCACACAGAGAGTTGTGAGTCTGTGGAATTCTCTGCCTCAGAGGGAGGTGGTGGCCGGTTCCCTGGATACTTTCAGGAGCGAGCTAGAAAGAGTTCTTAAAGATAGCGGAGTCAGGGGATATAGGGAGAAGGCAGGAACGGGGTACTGATTGGGGATGATCAAACATGGTCACATTGAATGGCGGTGCTGGATGGAAGGGCCGAATGGCCAACTCCTGCACCTATTGTCTATTGCAGCTCCTTATCCTGAGGATATGCCCTTTAGGTCTTGACTCTCCCATTAGGAAAAATATCCTATCAGCCTATCAGTCAAACACACCTTTCTCCACACCCGCTCCTTCCTTTCACTTTACACTCTTCTAAAATCTGGAGAATATCGGCTCAAGCATAGGACACGCTCTAACCACAGAAATCAGTCTTGCCAATAAATGTTTAGAGTTCTGGATAATCAGAATTAAAAGGATGTTCTTTTAGGAAGGAGATGAGGTGACATTTCTTTAGCCAGAAGGTGGTGAATCTGTGGAATTCTTTGCCACAGATGGCTGTAGAGGCCAAGTCAGTGGATATTTTTCAGGCATAGATAGATTCTTGATTAGTACAGGTGTCAGAGGTTAGAGGAGAAGGCAGGAGAATGGGGTTAGGAGGGAGTAATTGATCAGCCATGATTGAATGGTGGGGTAGGCTTGATGGGCCGAATGACCTAATATTATTCCTTATGACCGTATAATATTAATAGGTAAAATTACCCAAACTAGATTAAAAAGTCTGGAAATACTCTGTTGCTTCCCCAACCACACGAGCTAATTCAGTAGACTTTCTCCATGTCCAAGGTGTATGGTAATGCATACAGAAACCATCTGGTGTGGAAGCAAATATCACCCCTCAGATGCAAGAATCAAGCCAGAAAGTAAGGATGAGAATAGAAAAGAGCAAAATAAAAACTTACTTAAATGATCCATTTAAAAATTAATCTGAATAAGCAACATGAAATACAATGTAATATTAATTAGCAGGATACTTGAAACTGTTGAATCTGTGCAGAATGCACACACTTGGAATTAAGATTGTACATGGAGGAATTAAATGCAGCACAAATTCTCCCAACCTGGGAAGTTTGTCCCTTGGTAGCTTGTTCTAAATCTGCTTGCATGTTCTGGTGTTGCTCTTCATATTCTTCCAATTTTGCTTGAAGATCCTCTGTAAGAAAACACATATCACCATTTAAATAATGAGAAAGAAGAAGGGTCCTGACCCGAAACGTCACCTATTCTTTCTCTCCAGAGATGCTGCCTGTCCCACTGAGTTATTCCAGCTTTGTGTGTCTATCTTCGGTTTAAACCAGCAACTGCAGTTCCTTCTTACACAAGAGATGAAGGATCTCTAACCAAATAACCCTTCCATTTCCCTTCCATTCCCTCTCCATTTCTCTCTCTCTCCATTTCTCTCTCTCTCTCTCTCTCTCTCTCTCTCTCTCTCTCTCTCTCTCTGTCTGTCTCTCCCCCACTCTAGTCCTCTTGCTAATTTCACCATTTGTATTCCTTCATTATCACCTCATCCCCAGCCAACAATGGACCATTGTGAGCTCCACCCTCCCCGAGTCATCAATGCGGGCTCTACTTTGTTCTGTACCTCCCCATACCTCTAATTCCCCCCCCCCCGACTCCCTGACGGTCTTGATCCGAAACATCACCTATTCTTTTCTCCAGAGATGCTGCCTGACCTGCATTTTGTGTCTATCTTCGGTGTAAACCTGTATCCCCAGTTCCTTCTTACCCAATTAAAGACATACTATACACACACCATTTTGTGCCTCGACGTGTTGTAGCCAGTTCACTTTCAGGTGTAACTGTTCGTTCTCCTCTTCCAAGTCAACGGCTATATCTTTGAGCTCCAGCAGCTCCTGCCGAGAAGGTGCAATCTGGGTAGAAATAACTTTAGTGTCAATTATAGCCAAGGGATTTCTATTGGTCAGTAAAATAGTCACCATTCAAATTCTAGATTAAATATTTTGCTTTATGACTCTAGACAGGTAAGACTAGTGTAGATGGGGCTCGTTGGTCAGTGTGGGCAAGTTGGGCTGAAGGGCCTGTTTATGAACAGTATGATTCTCTAAATAACTTTAGCATGCATTATACTTTTAATGTGCCATTGCCGACAGCTCCATTCTACCACAACTCTTTTATGATTGAATTTTCCTGCAGGTTCACATCTATCCCATGTCACTTACTCTTCAGAAAGGTGTTCTACACGGAATGGAGCGAGCAGTGAAATGTAGGGAAGCACTCCTTCATACAGTTGAGCCCAGATTAAAAATATACAATGTACATAACAGTGTAAAAAAAAAATGCTTCAACTTCAACAACTCACGGAATAACATACCATCAATTTTCCTTTTTTTATAAGATAAAGTCATTTAATTCTAGGTAAATGGCAAACAGATTAATATTCAGTTAATCGTCACCAGGTACAAGGGGTTTTTATTTGGGGTACCTGTACATTGTCCAGCTCCTCTTCAATCTTCTTGATTTTCGATTTGGACTGAGCTTCCATTGTAATGAACCTGGCCTCTGATTTTTCAGCCTCTTGGTTCATAAGCCTCACTTGTTCTTTAAGAAAGAGAAAGGAAAAAACACCCGTAATGATCTGATATTTGTTGCAAAAAAAAGCAATACCTCCACAATTTGCAATGGTTTCCACAGCAGTTAATGGCAATCAGTGAAAATCATCTGTTCAACTAATTACCAACATTTGAAATCATAAAATATCCTTGAAATGCTACCATTCATTAAGCTTGAAGATTTGTCAAAATGGTAATTTCATTTACATATTTATCCAATGATAAATTCCTTAACTATCACTAGTGAGAAAAGATTAGAAGCTTGAATAAAGCTCCACAGAAAAAAATGTGTCTCCAGAACATTTTGGAAATTAAGGTATAAAGTTACTTAATCCCAAACAAACAAAATGATCATTCTCCACTGGCTCCATTAAAACCATTATTTTATTTTAAATTACTCCAATTAAATGTCCTCTTCTGCTGCTGAATAGTCTGTCTCCACCATCATTGTATCTTGTCCCTGGTTTCACCCTCTCTTCCGTAAACTGTCATGCAAACACAGCTCAAGTCTCACAGAGATAAGACATTCATGGAGTTAATGAAATGTCCTGGTTGCTCTGTGGTCTTCTCATTCAAAGCTATTTGAAATTAAAATACTTTGATGTACCATTTCCGGCAAGGGCATTGTGAATGGTAAAATGTCTTCAAATGATTTTATTTAGAGATACAGCGTGGAAACAGGCCCTTCGACCCACTGTGTCTGTGTCGACCAATGATCCTCGCACACTAACACTATCCTACACACACTAGGGATAATTTACCATGAACCCAAGTCAATTAACCTACAAACCTGTACGTCTTTGGAGTGTGAGGATACCGGAGCACCTGGATGAAAACCCACAGGGAGAACATACAAACTCCGTACAGACAAGCACCACAGTCAGGATCAAACCCAGGTCTCTGGCGCTGAAAGGCAGCAACTCCACCGCTGCGCCACCAGGCCACCCTTCACAATGTCATGTTTTAACTATCAGCATCCTCTCAAAATTAAAATTCAGTGATAGCGAAGTTTAAAGGATTCAAGAAGAGAATGTTTTTAAAAGCATCTGTACTAATCTGTCCAAATGTCTACTGTGTGTTCCTGTCAGCCATTTGGCAGACTCTCACAAATGCTTCACAAAGAATTATTTTCTTGAATCTTTAAACATCACTATCTTCTGATCAAGGAATCTGACCAGAATACCCAAGTGAAAAAAACTTAGATTACACACTACTTTTCCTGATCACTGAACGTACCAACCCAGTGGAATCAGTGATAAAATATGAGAATTACAACAACCAATTTGCATACACAAAATCTCATAAGGTTACAGGGACGAGATAATTACACAGCAGGTGAGGACAGATGTACAAATCTGCGGTAGGAACATTTATGGCCGACCAAAAATATTAACAGGTCATCTTTGAGTAATTACCTTCCAGTTCCCCAATCTTCTGTTTGGTGTAATCATTTAAAGAACAAGTTGCCTGTTCTGCAAGAGGTGCACAGGCATGAGATTGTAAAAGTTGCAGATCTTTGTTAAGTTGTACACAACACTGATCTTTCAGTGATGTTTCTTCAGCATGTTTCTCACGGATTTTTCGGAGCTGAGTCCTGTGTTTTCTGTTGAGTTTTTTTAAATCTGCCTCATGCTTTTCCGTCATATTTCGGACCTTGGTTCTCATTCCGTGTTTTTCAGCCAGAAGCTTGTCCTTGAGTTCTTCATTTTCCATCTCAATGACGCTCAAATCTTCAACTAACTCCTAAAAAAATTAAAAATAGCCAAATGAAACTAAAGAGACTTTCGTGAGCCTTTGTGTGGGGGGGAGGGGGGTTGCGGAGGGAGGGGGGGTGTGGGGGAGGGTGGGGGGGGGGGGGTGGGGGGGGGGGGGGGGGGGGGGGGGGGGGGGGGGGGGGGGGTTGGGGGAGGGGGGGAGGGGGGGGGGGGGGGGGTGGGGGGGGGGGGGGGGGGGGGGGGGGGATGGGGGCGAATGGGGTCTGTGGGGTGTGGGGAGGGGGAACCTTCAAAACCTTTATAACTTTTGTACTATTTCATCGATCGGATCAAAACTTATTTGATTTCAGCAGAGAAGAATGGTGGCGAAAAATGGTAGCGATAAGCAGGATGGTTTTTGCTCAAATTTAATTACAACGCAGACACGAAGTAGTCAAGATGAGAGTTTTAGTAATATACATGGAATAGAAATGATGGAAGATAGATATAATCAGTAGTGACATTGTTGCATTATAACCAAGAGTTAATGTGTTGTTGACATCTAAATAGGAGATAAATAGCAGATCTGATCTTGGTCACGGCTGAAAAACATTGGTGGTACAGATCAGCAATGCCAACAACCTGTCATAACCAGAATGACAACACTGCAATGCTCCACATAAACTGTGACTCTGCACTATAACACATCATAAAAGGGTTGATTTACAAAAAAAGAATTGGAAGATTTATACAAAAGAAAATCTTCACATTTTTTCATAATTACAGATTATGAGGCTCCCTGCTCCCAAGAGGCTCCCTGCTATTTTTTATTTCACTGCCAGTTACAACAGAATCCCTTAGCTGGTTGCAGAGATCTTTCCCTGTAATAGACATTCACACAGCAGCAAACAATGATGTCCTTACCGCTAGCTCCTGATTCTTCCCATCAAGCTTTTTCTCCAACACATCCACAAGTTGCGTCCTTTCTAATAATGCCTCTTCGCTTTCACAGAGTTTTTCCTTCAGGGTTTCCAGCAACTGAGGAAGTTAACAAGTGATTAATACCTCCTAACAGATAAATCTGGGCAACATAGAATGGAAATCACACACACGCAACATTTGTAATTCAACTGCACCAATAGTTAGGTCTTTAATTCCACCTTGGTATTAAGACATTAAAATTAAAATTATCATTAATGTAATCAGGGAATGAAATCATTCATTCACATTCAATGGTTTAATGGTCCTTTATTGTCACGTGTACTGAGGTACAGTGAAATATGATTTACCACACACATACCAAAAAAGCAACAAGACACAAAACTACATAAAGAATAAACATAAACAGCCACCACAGCGCCGTGTGAGAATCCCTAGGGCACCCAGCATAAGCGGAGACCCACAGCCATCAGTTCAATGTCCGGGCCACACACATGCTCCTTCACCGACCGCTGTACTATCTCTGCAGTCCCTGTCCGCCCAAAGTCAGAAAGCCGTCCACACTCGAACCAGACTCCAGGATCACTGCACTCAACCAGAATGACACTCTGAGTCCCCACCAGGGCAAGCAGCTCGTCCATAGTGTTTTCGGCGACCCCATATTCCCCACTGTGGTGGAAGGTGAATAACTTTTACCATCACCCTCCTTTTCTCCCATGGTTGGGGGGATCGAAACACCCGCAGTTGGCGATCAAAGCCCCCACAACGGAGGCTCCAGCAATCGGGGCGGTCAAATCTCCTGTAGTTGGAACTCCCGACGTTGATCCCTAACAAAGCTATCTCCAGCTCCACGATGTTAGGCCACAATGCCGGCGGAGATGCAATACGGAAAAAGTCGCACCTCCGTCGAGGGAAGAGATAAAAAAAGTTTCCCGTTTCCCCCGCACCCACCCCCCACATAATACAAAACTAAAGATACGCTAACACATACAAATGAAACAGAATAAAAACAAACAAAAGAAGAAAATGACAAGACTTGGCGAGGCTGCCACTTACGGCGCCACCCGGTGGTTTTAGTCACCCATTTACTTGAAACTGCTGACTATCGTTATAAAATTGCATACAGTGCAATGTCAAAAAGGACAAAGAACTTGTCTGCTTGTTTCATCAACAGTACTATCAAGATATTTTTAATGGTTCACTGATCAAAAACGCTTGAAGTGCAAGCATTAAAATTCATGTACAAGATGGTGTGGATGAGGGATATTCACAGGACTACTATAGCTCACAGATATGTGCCTCCTCAAGGGAGCAGTACCTAAGTTAGACACAAAGTCCAGGAATAACTCAACAGGTCTGGCAACATCCATAGAAAAAAAGGATGGATGATGTTTCAGATCAGGATCCTTGTTCAAATGAGTTACTCCAGCACTTCTATCTTTGGTATAAACCAGCATCTGCAGTTTCACATTCTGCAGGAATACCTATTCAGTCCAACAGGTCTGTTCTACATTTCATTACCATCATCACTGACCTAATGTATACATTTCACCCAGTTTATCATGAATCGATCCCCACTGTCTTGAAAATATTCTACAAGTCTGCATTGTCTACACTTTGACAAACATAGTTGCAAACTCGCATGCTGTTGTCAGAGGAACAAAAATACTAATGCATTCAATGGGCAACCGCTTATTTCTGACGAAATAAATTCCTCCTAATCTCCTTCCCAAAGGAGCGTCCTTTAAATCTGAGGCTATGAACTGTACTCCTAGACTCTCCCACTAGTGGATGGGAAAATGAAGAACACCTAAACTGTTGGGTCCCAGTCACACAGGAGGCCTGGTCCCATTCCCCAACACAATAGTAGCACTAAGCAGGATGGTTTTTGCTCACATTTAATTACAACGCAGACAGGAAGTGGTCAAGATGAGAGTTTTAGTAATATGTATGGAATAGAATAGATAGAAGATAGATATAATCTGTAGTGACACTGTTGCATTATAATCAAGAGTTCATGTGTTGTTGGCATCTTAAATAGCAGATCTCTTCTGATCTTGGTCACGGCTGAAAAAAATTGGTGGTACAGATCAGCAATGCCAACAACCTGTCATAACCACAATGACAACACTGCAAGGCTCCACATAAACTGTGACTCTGCACTATAACACATCATAAAAGGGTTGATTTACAAAAAAAAGAATGGGAAGATTTATACAAAAGAAAATCTTCACATTTTTTCATATTTACAGATTTATTCCAAGAGGCTCCCTGCTATTTTTATTTCACTGCCAGTAACAACAGAATCCCTTAGCTGGTTGCAGAGATCTTTCCCTGTAATAGAGATTCATGCAGCAGCAAACAATGATGTCCTTACCGCTAGCTCCTGATTCTTCCCATCAAGCTTTTTCTCCAACACATCCACAAGTTGTGTCCTTTCTAATAATGCCTCTTCGCTTTCACGTAGTTTTTTCCTTCAGGTTTTCCAGCAACTGAGGAAGTTAACAAGTGATTAATACCTCCTAACAGATAAATCTAGGCAACATAGAATGGAAATCACACACACGCAACATTTGTAATTCAACTGCACCAATAGTTAGGTCTTCAATTCCAACTTGGTATTAAGATATTAAAATTAAAATTATCATTAATGAAATCAGAGGATTAAATCATTAATTCACATTCAATGGTTTAATGGTCCTTTATTGTCACGTGTACTGAGGTACAGTGAAATATGATTTACCACACACATACCAAAAAATCAACAAGACACAAAACTACATAAAGATTAAACATAAACAGCCACCACAGCGCCGTGTGAGAATCCCTAGGGCACCCAGCATAAGCGGAGACCCACAGCCATCAGTTCAATGTCCGGGCCACACACACGCTCCTTCACCGACCGCTGTACTCTCTCTGCAGTCCCTGTCCGCCCAAAGTCAGAAAGCCGTCCAAACTCGCACTAGACTCTAGGCTCACTGCACTAACCAGAATGACAATGTTGCAAGGCTCTACATAAAATGTGATTCTGCACCATAACAGATCATAAAAGGGTTGATGGGCTGATTTAGAAAAAAAGAATGGGAAGATTTATACAAAATTTATCATGTTGATAAATGTGAGGTTATCCACTTTGGTGGCAAAAACAGGAAAGTAGACTATTACCTGAATGGTGGTCGATTAGCAAAAGGGGAGATGCAACGAGACCTAGGTGTCATTGTACACCAGTCATTGAAAGTAGGCATGCAGGTGCAGCAGGCAGTGAAGATAGCAAATGGTATGTTAGCATTCATAGCAAAAGGATTTGAGAAAAGGAGTAGGGAGGTTCTACTGCAGTTGTACAGTTTTACCTTGAGGTCTTCCAGCAACTGAGGAAGTTAACGTGATTAATACCTCCTAACAGTGATAAAAAGTGGGCAACATAGAATGGAAATCACACACACGCAACATTTGTAATTTAGTGCACCAATTCTTCAATTCCACCTTGGTATTAAGGCGTTAAATTAAAATTATCATTAATGAAATCAGGGGATGAAATCATTAATTCACATTCAATGGTTTAATGGTCCTTTATTGTCACGTGTACTGAGGTACAGTGACATTTTTTTTTCCACACAGTCATATCAAAAAAGTAACAACACAAAACTACATAAAGATTAAACATAAACAGCCACCACAGCGGCGTGTTCGAATCCCTAGGGCACCCAGCATAAGCGGAGACCCACAGCCATCAGTTCAATGTCTGGGCCACACACGCTCCTTCACCGACCGCTGAACTCTCTCTGCAGTCCCTGTCCGCCCAAAGTCAGAAAGCCGTCCACACTCGAACCAGACTCTAGGATCACTGCACTCACGGAAATCCCTCTGAGTCCCCACCAGGGTAGGCAGCTCCTCCACCGTGGTTTTTGCGACCACATATTCCCCACTGTGATGAAAGGCTAATAACTTTTACCATCTTCCTCCTTTTCCCCCACGGTCGGGGCAATCGAAACACCCGCAGTCGGGGCGATCGAAACTCACGCATCGCCGATCAAAGGTCCTGCAGTTGGAGCTCCCGACGTTGATCCCTAACAAAGCTACCTCTGGCTCCACGATGTTTGGCCACAATGCCAGCGGAGATGCAATATGGAAAAAGTCGCACCTCCGTCGAGGGAAGAGTTAAAAAAGTTTCTCCTTTCCCCAATCCCCCACTTCCCCCCACATAATCCAAAACTAAAGATACGCTAACACACACAAATAAAACAGACTAAAAACAAACAAAAGCAAAACTCACACAGTCAAGGGGAGAACGTACAGACAGCACCCGCAATTGGGATGGAACCCGGGTCTCTGGCGCTGCAAGTGCTGCAAGGTAGCAACTCTACCGCTGCGCCAGCATGCCACCCAACACTGTGCCTCCTCACCCAACCTCTCAACATTTGTCAGAAACTTGTATTCTTTAATAGTTTACTCGATACATCCGACAATTAACTAAACTAAATCCCATCTGCATCTTCTCCTGTATAATTTAATCTTTACTATTATATAATAACAGGAAGCACTCCTCGACAATTTCAACAATTTTCTGGAACCATTCCTTTGGCAAGGGAAGACTGAAAACATTTAGTCAGAACCTTAGCTGTTTCCACCCTTGCTTCTTTTAACTGGCTGGGAAACATTTCTGCCGGACCTGATGATCTGTCCACCTTCAGAGATGTGCGAAGGCATGCTTTCAATTTCCTTGAAAAGTTCCGACACACGACGTGAAACGGTTTAACAATAGTCTTTGCTTTAGAAAACAAGAGGCATTGTTAATTGTTATTGTTAAAAAGAAAACTTGCAATACTTTGGACTGAATTTTCAGGCTTTAAAGTGAAATCCAACTGCAGAAATGCAAACACAAAGTACACAGATCACTGTAATAGCTCACTCAGTGAGGGTAACAAATATTCAACTGGAATTGATGTTACCTTAAGCTGTTCATCTCTCCCGTGAAGCTGGGTTTCTTTGTCCAGAATTTGGTCTTTGAGTTGCACTATTTGCTGTTCATACTGAGCCAGCTGCTCAGTTAAATCAGCCGCCGAATACTTACCTTTAGTCTTCTGGCAGCTCAGTGCCTGCAGAATAATTGGTCACCATTAATAACTGCATCATAGTGAATCAGACTTCAGAGAAAACAGTATTGAAATATTCAGTGTGAGAGGACACCTGAGATCCCGGCGAGAATCCACGCAGGTCACGGGGAGAAGGTACAAACTCTGCACAGACAAGCACCTGTAGTCAGGATCGAACCCAGTTCCCTGACACTGTAAGGCAGCAACTCTACTGTTGCACCACCATTACTCCAGCAGTGTGCCCATTTTTGATATAAACCAGCATCTGCATTTCTTTGTATCTGGGATGCAAGTCTGATTTGCTAGTAATACTGGGAAAAGGGGAAATGTCCTGGAGAGCCACACACGTGAGGTGGGAGTGACCCTAGGAGCCGCGTGGGCCCAATCAACCCACCGAACAACCGCGCCGCCGACCGGAACGTGCACCGGTTGGCTAGACTCGCCCCACAGGCCTCCCAGGGGACCGAGGTGAAGCCGGATGGCGAGGTCTGCCTGGGCTGAGGGAGCCTCAGCAGCGGCGGTGATGGAAGCCTCAGCAGCAACGGGAGCCTCAGCAGCAACGGGAGCCTCAGCAGCAACGGGAGCCTCAGCAGCAACGGGAGCCTCAGCGGCAACGGGAGCCTCAGCGGCAACGGGAGCCTCAGCGGCAATGGGAGCCTCAGCGGCAGTGGGGCCTCACGATCAACCCGCAATCAGCGTTCAATGATAGTGGGGTTGGGAGGGGGGTAGGGGGGAAGACAATGGGGACCAGGCGTCCCCCCACTGCCGTGAAGATCAATGGGGATCCGGCGATGGGGGACTGCCATGTGGGACGGTGGTAGAACAATGTGGGTCCCGGTGTGGGGCAAATACTCTACATTTATAATTCTCTACCCAGGGGATAAGCTTGCGTTTGTTTGTTTGTTCGTTCCGTTTAAGGCGTCGTGCACACGGCAGCCAGCCAACAGTCGCATGTCTTTTTCTTTTTATTTGTACTTTTAATTTCAAGTTTTCGTGCACCTTGTGTGTTGTGACTGTTGGCAGACCAATTTCCCTCCGGGGATGAAGAAAGTTTTATTGTATCGTATCGTAAGTGAAAACCAAGGATCAATTCAGGCCTCAGTGAGGGCCAATAGCTCTCTGATGACTGTGGGTGAGTAGTGATACGTTGGAGCAGAGGAGTTTAGAATTGGTGGTCAATGCTGCCCACAAGGTAAGGTGTTATGTTGAGCAGCTGACTCCTAGTACCAAGAGCTTGGGTCGTGCTCAGACCAATCCCCTTTATCTTGGAACTAACAGGATGCCCATCTTTTCCAGGGTTGCTTTTACATTAGTGGCCCACCATTGCTCATCACTGCACAGGACAGGAAGAAAATCATGAATGTCATAAACGTCCCAGGTTTACTTAGAGGAGAATGTATTTTTTCAAGTAGTGAACCAGTCACATTACACAAATCAACATTTCTCGGCCTCAATATGCACAACCCATCTAATAAAAATGAGTCATGCCAATAACAAATAATAAAACATGAGAAATTCAATTTGAAATGGCTAACATTTACCAGAGGCAAAATATAACAGACAAATTAAGTTAAGCAAAGGAAAAGCATTTTCATGAAATATTTTTGCAATTGAAATCATAAGCAAGTGATTGTAGTCCACACATTATTTTATACAAGGAAAAACTAAATTCCAAAATATATCATGAATACAAATACAAATTTTGTAAATGCAAATGCAACAACAGGAAATTACAAAAATACTTACCCCCGCCGATGCAAGAGGCTTTTCATTTGCACAAATGCACCTCCACATGCTCTTATTTTAATGTGGCTGCAAAATAACCAAAATAATAATTAAATAGAATTGGTACAGAGCAGAGATTAGTTTAACCGGGCATCATCCGTGGCATGGACATTGTGGGCCAAAGGGCCTGTTCCTGTGCTGTACTGTTCTATGGTCTATGCTCTTGAGTTTACGTTTAGTTTGTTGTCACGTGTACCGAGGTACAGTGTAAAGCTTTTGTTGCGTGCTGACCAGTCAGCAGAAGGACAATACACGTTTGCAATCGACCCATTTACAGCGCAAGGTAACCCCAGCAAAGTCTGATCAAGGATAGTCCAAGGGTCATCAAAGAGGTAGATAATAGTTCAGTACTAATGATGCGAATTATGAGATTAGCAAATGGCAGAGGGGTCCAATTGAAGAAAGTGACACCCAATGCAAAGCAGATCAGTGGCAGATAATAAAGAGACATTAAAGTGAATGGAGAGGAGGAATTTCTTTAATCAGAGGGTGGTGAATCTGTCTAATTCATTGCCACTGAAGGATGTGGAGGCCAAGTCAATGGATATTTTATGGCGGAGATTGATAGAGTTTTGATTAGTGCGGGTGTCAGAGGTTATGGGGGAAAAGGCAACAAGTATGAAGGCAGCTGGGCTCTAAAATTCAGGTAGTTCCAATGTGTGAAATGATTATACATCTAAATTCCTTACAACCAATAAGCAGAGCAGGATTAAGGGCTCAAAGATGCCTCAATAATGCTCAATAATGAGGAGTTGCAATAATGGACAATGCAATGCAATACACAAAATATTTCTATGAGAGTGGATACGTGGAACTTGGGACCTCAATTCTTTTGGAAGCAGGGTTAAATTTCAGTTAACTTTTGATCATTGAACATGTACATGGTTTCACTTTGATGAACGTAGCTTTCAATGAACACATTAGGGTAATATTTCTCTACCCAATGGAAAGCCAGCCTATTACAAAACAAAATGGTTAAAATAGGAAATATCCTGAGCACGCTAGATGCAACAATGGAAATAAAACTGAGGCAACTGAAAGGTGTAACATGTATGGATCACAAGACAAAGGAGCTGCCATTTAAAACAGAGGTGTGCAAGAATTTCCTCTCTCAGTGAATGATGAATCTCTGGATTTTTATATCCTGGATGATGTCGAGGTTAGATCACATGAGGTATTCAAACGCAAGGTAGATCAATCAAATCATGTTATCAATTAGGTCCACTTAATATAAATAATGTTCACAAAATCCACATTACATCCAATTCACACAAATAAAATAACCATTACAGCAGAACTACCTGTATCAAATCATACACAAATGTCCCAAATTACCTTAATTTCACAGATTTCATCACGTCACAAAATGGTGCAAAAACAGCAAATTAAAAGTTAAGACACAGATTAAAGTTGCATCTCAATGTAATTAGTTTAACATCATATTCCATAACTGTGCCACAGATCAGCTTATTTACAACGACTGTTGCTAAAACTGGCCCTACTTGTGAAGAAAGTTTGCCATCCTGCACTGCACAAAAGTAGAACATAGCTTGATATCCAATTGCAAACTTGAGCCTTACAGCACCTCCTATCAGCTGTTATTTAATTCTACAAGTATGGCCAAAGTTCTATATAGATTTCCTTTGCCGATATTGGACTTATCTGTATTTCATCCCATTTCCATTTCCATGTGCAAGGACACAAACAAATTGCTTTTTCCATGAGCACTTTCCATTTTTCAGCATTCCAATAATTTTGAATTATTGTCACTGCTAGGATACAGGAAAACAAACCAGCTGATTTGGACATGGCAAAGTTCCCCCAATAACCAGATAAAATATTCTGGTGAAGTTGGTTCCTGTTTAAGTATTAGGCATCAAAAATCCCCGGTATTCATCAAATAGTATCACTGAACGTAAAACCAACAGATTAGGCCTCTAGTTCATCCAGAATTGGCACCTCGGACAGTGTAGCACTTCCTTATCACTGGATTGGCAATTCTCGCAGGATATGTGTCTATAAACTGACTCAAAAGCAAATCCTGCTCTATTCTCAAAGTAACTAAAACTCAAAACAAAGAAAACAATGGAATTTGCACATAAAATGAGCAGCACAATAGCGCAGCCAATAGAGTTAATACCTCACAGCACCAGAGACCTTGGTTCCATACGGACATTGGGTTCTGTGGAGTTTGAGTGACTGTGTGGGTTTCCTCCGGGTGATCCAGTTTCCTCCCACATCCCAAACACATGCAGCTTTTTAGGTTACCGTAAATGGCCTCCATAAAATTGCCACTAATGTGTAGGGAGTGTTTGAAAAAGGGGAATAACATAGTGTAGCGACACCCGGTGGTGGTTCTGGGTAATCGAACCCTCGTGATTGACTGGAGGGATTGCACTTGAACCCGAGGGGGACCAATATCCTGGCGGGGAAATTTGCAAAGGCTACTGGGGAGACTTCAAACTAGAATGGTTGGGGCGAGGGACTCAAATAGAGAAAGTTAGTAGACAGAATGGGAGGCAGAAAAGAGAAGCACTCGGACACAAGAGGTGAAAGAAAAAAAAGGAAATAAACAGAGAATAGAGACGGGGGGTTTCTTAAATGTGCATAATTTAATGCTAGGAGCATTGTAAGAAAGGTGGATGAGCTTAGAGTCTGGATAGACACCTGGAAATATGATGTTGTGGCGATCAGTGAAACATGGTTGCAGGAGGGCTGTGATTGGAAACTAAATATTCCAGGATTTCGTTGCTTCAGGTGTGATAGAATTGGAGGGGCAAGAGGTGGAGGTGTTGCATTGCTAGTCAGGGAAGATATTACAGCAGTGCTTTGGCAGGATAGATTGGAGGGCTCATCTAGGGAGGCTATTTGGGTGGAACTGAGAAGTGGGAAAGGTGTAGCAACACTTATAGGGGTGTTTTATAGACTGCCAAATGGGGAATGAGAATTGGAAGAGCAAATATGTAAGGAGATAGAAGATATTAGTAGTAAGCACAAGGTAGTGATTGTGGGAGATTTCAACTTTCCGCACATAGACTGGGAAACACATTCTGTAAATGGGCTGGATGGTTTCGAGTTTGTAAAATGTGTACAGGATAGTTTATTGCAGCAATACATAGAGGTACTTAGTAGAGGAGGGGCAGTGCTGGACCTCCTGTTAGGAAATGAGACGGGACAGATGGCAGAGGTATGCGTTGGGGAGCACTTCGGGTCCAGTGATCACAATACCATTAGTTTCAATATAATTATGGAGAAGGTCAGAACTGGACCTAGGGTTGAGATTTTTGATTGGAGAAAGGCTAACTTTGATGAGATGCGAGATGATTTAAAACGAGTGAACTGGGACATTTAGTTTTATGGGAAAGTTGTAGAAGAGAAATGGAGGACATTTAAAGGGGTAATTTTAAGAGTACAGAATCTTTATGTTCCTGTTCGGTTGAAATGAAACAGTAAAAATTCGAAAGAGCCCTGGTTTTCAAGGGAAATTGGACATCTTGTTCGGAAAAAGAGGGAGATCTACAATAATTATAGGCAGCATGAAGTAAATGAGGTGCTTGAGGAGTATAAGGAATGTAAAAAGAATCTTAAGAAATAAATTAGAAAAGCTAAAAGAAGATATGAGGTTGCTTTGGCAAAGGTGAAAGTAAATCCAAAGGGTTTCTACAGCTATATTAATAGCAAAAGGATAACGAGGGATAAAATTGGTCCATTGGAGAGGCAGAGTGGACAGCTATCTGCAGAGCCAAAAGAGATGGGGGAGATATTGAACAATTTATTTTCTTCGGTATTCACCAAGGAGAAGGATATTGAATTATGTGAGGTAAGGGAAACTAGTAGAGTAGCTATGGATACTATGAGGTTCAAAGTAAAAGAAGTACTGACACTTTTGAAAAATATAAAAGTGGATAAGTCTCCAGGTACTGACAAGATATTCCCTAGGACATACCCTAGGAATAGTTCCCGAGGATTGGCGTACTGCGCATGTTGTTCCATTGTTTAAAAAGGGTTCTAAGAGTAAACCTAGCAATTATAGACCTGTTAGATTGACTTCAGTGGTGGGCAAATTAATGGAAAAGATACTTAGAGATAATATATATAAGCATCTGGATAAACAGGGTCTGATTAGGAACAGTCAACATGGATTTGTGCCTGGAAGGTCATGTTTGACTAATCTTCTTGAATTTTTTGAAGAGGTTACTAGGGAAATTGACGAGGGTAAAGCAGTGGATGTTGTCTATATGGACTTTAGTAAGGCCTTTGACAAGGTTCCTCATGGAAGGTTGGTTAAGAAGGTTCAACTGTTGGGTATAAATGCAGGAATAGCAAGATGCATTCAACAGTGGCTGAATGGGAGAAGCCAGAGGGTAATGGTGGATGGCTGTTTATCGGGTTGGAGGCAGGTAACTAGTGGGGTGCCCTAGGGATCTGTGTTGGGTCCTTTGTTGTTTGTCATGTACATCAATGATCTGGATGAAGGTGTGGTAAATTGGATTAGTAAGTATGCAGATGATACCAAGATAGGGGGTGTTGTGGATAATGAAGAGGATTTCCAAAGTCTACAGAGTGATTTAGGCCATTTGGAAAAATGGGCTGAAAGATGGCAGATGGAGTTTAATGCTGATAAATGTGAGGTGCTACAGCTTGGCAGGACAAATCAAAATTGGACGTACATGCTAAATGGTAGGGAATTGAAGAATAAAGTTGAACAGAGGGATCTGGGAATAACCGTGCATAGTTCCTTGAAGGTGGAATCTCATATAGATAGGGTGGTAAAGAAAGCTTTTGGTATGCTAGCCTTTATAAATCAGAGCATTGAATATAGAAGCTGGGATGTAATGTTAAAATTGTACAAGGCATTGGTGAGACCAAATCTGGAGTATGGTGTACAATTTTGGTCGCCCAATTATAGGAAGGATGTCAACAAAATAGAGAGAGTACAGCGGAGATTTACTAGAATGTTGCCTGGGTTTCAGCAACTAAGTTTCAGAGAAAGGTTGAACAAGTTAGGGCTTTATTCTTTGGAGCGCAGAAGGTTATGGGGGACTTGATAGAGGTCTTTAAAATGATGAGAGGGATAGACAGAGTTGACGTGGATAAGCTTTTCCCACTGAGAGTAGGGAAGATTCAAACAAGGGGACATGACTTGAGAATTAAGGGACAGAAGTTTAGGGGTAACATGAGGGGGAACTTCTTTACTCAGAGAGTGGTGGCTGTGTGGAATGAGCTTCCAGTGAAGGTGGTGGAGGCAGGTTCGTTTTTATCATTTAAAAATAAATTGGATAGTTATATTGATGGGAAAGGTATGGAGGGTTATGTTCTGAACGCAGGTGTATGGGACTAGGGGAGAATACGTGTTCGGCACGGACTAGAAGGGTCGAGATGGCCTGTTTCCGTGCTGTAATTGTTATATGGTTATATGGTTATAATGCTACAATACAGATAAGGAGGAAGAATTCACACAAAACATCCTTTTGTATTTCAAAGCAGATCAGATCATCAAAAGACATAATTATTTACCTTAATTAAAGAGCTTTCCTGGCCTTTTTTGTAAAAATGTTTGAATCACAGCATAAAAATGTATTCTGGCAATGATAGATTCAATACTTAGCCTGGCTAAATCTACAAGACATTCCTGAGACACTCACACCCACTCACTAACACACCCACACCCACTAACACACACACCCACTCACTCACACACACTAACACACTCACTAACACACACACACAAACACACACCCACTAACACACACACACACCCACTAACACACACACAAACACCCACAAACACACCCACTAACACACACACACACACTAATACACACACCCACACACACCCACTAATACACACACACCCACAAACACACACTCCCACCCACACCCACGCACACACCCACCCACGCACACACCCACCACACACACACACCCACACACACACACACCCACACACACACCCACACCCACCCACACACACACACATACACACACACACACACACACACACACACACACACACACACACCACACACACACACACATGCACACACACACCCACACATACACATACACACACACCCCCGGGCCACTGAAACTCACCATCTCCCCGGGCGAAGCCACAGTCGCGGACATTCAGCATCTTCAGAAAGCCACCGATGCTTCATCCCGTTTCTCTACTTCAGCCCCCAAGGGCCTCCCTCCCTCCCTCCGCCAGCGACTCCACCCACCGTCCTCGGCTCTCCAGCGGCCCCCAGCGTCCCAGAGCCGTCACCTCACCACAGTTCCAGGCGCAGCACGAGGCCCACAACCTGCACCATGCAGACAGACAGACAACACGTGGTCTGATGCCGCTGGGTCCTAGTGCTCCCCTTCCCCCTCCTATAGGGAAGACCCATCAGTGGTGATGATTCAAGGTACACAAAATGCTGGAGAAACTCAGCGGGTGCAGCAGCATCTATGGAGCGAAGGAAATAGGCGACGTTTCGGGCCGAAATCCTTCTTCAGACTGATAGGGGGTGAGGGGGAGGGGGAGAAGGAAGGAAAAATGGAGGAGGAGGAGCCCGAGGGCGGGGGGATGGAAGGAGACAGCTCGAGGGTTAAGGAAGGGGAGGAGACAGCAAGGGCTAGCAAAACTGGGAGAATTCAACGTCCATGCCATCGGGCGAGGGGAGCAGTGGAGGGGGAGAGAGTTGAGGGGTGGAGGAGAGAAGGAGAGAGGGAATGGGGAAGGAGAGAGGGGAGAGGGAGAAGAAGGAGGAGAGAAGAAGAGAGGGAATGGGGAAGGAGAGGAGAGAGGGAATGGGGAAGGAGAGGGGGATATTGGGGAACATTGTTAGATTCAAATCAAGTTCAAATTGAGTTTATTGACATGCACAACATGGTGAGGTCCAGCCACAAAATGCTGCCACAGCAACAGCTCAGCTGTATAGACTGTTAAACCACAGAAACTAAATGTAGGCACAAAATGCTGGAGCAACTCAGCGGGACAGGCAGCATCTCTGGAGAGAAGGAATGGCTGACGTTTCGGGTTGAGACCCTTCTTAAGCCCGAAACATCACCCATTCCTTCTCTTCAAAGATGCTGCCTGTCCCGCTGAGTTGCTCCAGCTTTCTGTCTACCTTCGATTTAAATCAGCATCTGCTGTTCTTTCCTACACAAACACAGAAATGATATGGATAAAACAAGATATTAGTACAACAGATATTGAGGAAAAAATAATGTCCACTTATGCAAGATGTGGCCCATAGTGTAACTGTTTAATTGCACTTAAGAGAGGGAGAGGGGGAGATGGAGAGGGGGAGGGAGAGGGAGGTCTTCAGATTAATTTTAGCATTGGCAGTAAGTGTTGTAGGGAATTTTGAAAATATTAAGTAAGATGAGTAGGAACTCGCATACTGGGAAGCATGTGGACAATGGCCAAGAATGTAGTCAGAATAGCAAAGCTGAATAATTTTGCTGAAAAGCAGACTTTTTTATCAGTCGGAAGGAAGGATAGTCCTTCACAGTTTTGTCTGGGTTCTTATCTGTTGCAATCTTGCATTACAGCTGCTCTTGGTCATTATGTTTAGCAGCTAGGTCTCGCAAAGGTTAACAAATTGCCACTTTTACAAGGGGATTCCATTTGGTGGGGGAATCTGAATTTATCATTTTTCGAAGATGACAAGATGAAGCTTGTATTTTTCAGTTTGAAGCCTCTTTGCTTGTTTTTGGTTGTGTTGAGTTTATAGAGGATTAAGTTATAACTGAAACTTTCAACTGAATTGTACATTCTTTCCTAGGGTGAAGTGTGCCACAAATTAAACAAGAAGCATGAGGAGTTCTTCCCAACTTTCATGGAGAGGATTTGGTAAAAACAGGTGGTTGAAATATCGATGGAGATTGATGTCCTTAAGCCACAAATTGAAAATGAGGTAACTGGAAAAATACGATCCAGCTGAATGGAATGACAGATTGTGACAAGGCCTCATTGATTAAGACAAGGGATTGTAACCAAATGTGTGTTTTTTGGTGCTTGTTCACCGTGCTCCTGACATAATTGTACTGGCGAGCTGCAAGTCATACTGAGGTTGGGCATTGAGGATGACAGCACATGGATACATGTACAGAGCTGTAATATTGCCAAGTATTCATGTTTGACAGCTGTAAATTGCCAACATCAGTCAGAGTATTGAGTATAGTTGGGAGGTCATGTTGCAGATATATAAGATGTTGGTGAGGCTGCCTTTAGAGTATTTAAGAAAGAACTGCAGATGGTGGAAAAATCGAAGGTGGACAAATGCTGGAAAACTCAGCATGTGAGGCAGCATCTATGGAGCGAAGGAGTAGGTGGCGTTTTGCTTCGAGACCCTTCTTCAGTCTAAAGAAGTTGTCTCGACCCGAAATGTCACCTATTCCTTCGCTCCTTATATGCTGCTTCACCTGCTGAGTTTTCCTAGCATTTTTGTCTACCTTTAGAGTAGTGTGTTTAGTTCTGGGCACCATGTGAAAGGAAAGATGTTGTTAAGTTGGAAAGGGTGCAGAGATGATTTACAAGGATGCTGCCAGGACTAGAGGTGTCTGATGTATAGGAAGAGGTTGAGCAAGCTGGAACTCTACCCTGTAGCACTAGAGGATGAGGGGTGATCTTACATAGGTGTATAAAATCATGAGCGGAATAGATCAGGTGGACACACAGTATCTTGGCCAGAATGGGGGAATTGAGAACCAGGGAGCATAGGTTTTAGGTGAAGGGGCGAAGTTTTCATGGGAATCTGAGCGGTAACTTTCTCATGCAAAGGATGGTGCGTGTATGGAATGACCTGAGGAGGTAGTTGAGGCAGGGACAGTCGTAATGTTTAAGAAGCAATTACACAGGTACATAGATAGGACAGGTTTAGAATAATGTGGGCCAAATGCAGACAAGTGGTACTGGTGTAGATGTGACACGTTGGTCTATATGACTGACTGTATAAAGGGTGATAGGTACATGGAATGAGCTGCCAGTGGGATGCAGTTGAGGCAGGGACAACAGTAATGTTTAAGAAGCAATTACACAGGTACATAGATAGGACGGGTTTAGAGTAATATGGGCCAAATGCAGGCAAGTGGAACTGATGTAGATGGGACATTTTGGCCTGTATGGCTCTGACTGTATAAAGGGTGGTGGGTGGATGGAACAAGCTACCAGGGGGAGGTAGTTGAGGCAGTTGAAACCAAGTCTGCTATTGTATTGGTTAAGAGACATTTGGCAGGTACATGGATAGGACAGGTTTACAGGGATATGGGCCAATCGCGGGCAGGTGACACTGGTGTAGATGGGACTTGTCGGGCCGAAGGGCCTGATTGCGCACAGAATGTCTCTAAGACTTTATTTAAATGATGTTTATTAATTTAAAATATTCAAGAGTTCTTGTGGTCCATTCCATGCTATTTCATAAAACAGTAAAACATTGTTCTCAACATAATATACGTAAAGAAACCAAGTCTGCTAAACAGCTGCTACCATTTTGTTACTATTTATTTTTTCACAAAGTTTTACATACAATTTTCATGATGTAGTTACCTTATAAATAAATGTAAAAGCATTGGAAACGTGATGTTAAAACTCTCTCTGAATGATTTTACATTTACTGATTATGACGGGTTCTATCTAGGCTCCTTAACCAAAATATTTAGAAAAAAAACATCATTTTGTCTCTTGTTGACATAGCTTGCTTCCTACTAAATCATGTTTTTTTTTTTAGCTAAAAATCGAGGTATGAAGTATGTACTTTAGATTTAAGGTGTAGTTTTCAGTGATTATCTTGCATGGTTTTTTTTCAAACGGGTGCAGAGAGACCTCTGTGGTGCTGCTACTGAGTTGAGTGAACTGAAAGAAAAGTTGGAAAAAAGTACAGGTGTATTGAGTGTGTTAACACAATTATTAGAGGTAAATATATTCAATTACTTCTTATTTTCCCCATTCTGGAATTTTACCTAGTTCTCTTTTTTTTATTTTTTTTATTTTATTTTTATTAGCAGTACAGTAAATTGCATTAATACATCACATATCTTATTACATTATGTTGTACCACTTCATTTTTTGAGCTTTAAAAAAGATAGAAATAAAAGAAGTAAGGAAAGTAAGCAAGAATCGTGAAGGTGCAGGAAAGTGTTAGAAGAAAGTCCCTTAGGGAAAGAATTAGAGAAGGAAGTAAAGAAAGGAAATAAGACCCTAGAAAGAAAAGAAAAAAAAGAGAAGAAAGGAAAATCAATTGTAACACAAAACTCCACAAAAAAAGGATCTACCAACCATGTTTTTATTAAAAATGTATTTTACCAGATCCTGGTACCCTTTATGTTTTAACTTACTATTGCACCTTATGCTTGTAATAGTTCCATAAATGCAGGCCACGTCTTTTGGAAGTGATCTGCTTTGCCTGCTAGGAGGAGTCTCATCTCTTCCAAGTGTAATGTTTCGAACATGTTTGAAATCCACATTTTTATTGTTGGTATTAGAGCAGTTTTCCAAAATTTGAGTATAAGCTTTTTTCCCATTATTAGCCCACAATTAAGTAAGTTCTTTTGAAACATATTTAATTCTGGGTTCCGATATTCCAAAAATGATCCATTCTGCTTTTGGTAGCAGTTTTGTTTTAAATAATTTTGTGAAGATTTCAAATTTTTTTCCAGAATTTTTAAATTTTTATACAGAAAACAAAAGAGTGCGCTATGTTAGCTTCTTGTGACTGACATTTATCACAAATGGGTGAGACATTGGTGAAAAGTTTATTTATTTTAGTTTTTGAATAATATAGTCTATGTAATGTTTTGTATTGGATTAGAGTATGTCGTACGTTGATCGAGCATTTATGCACATATAGTAAGTGTTTATCCCAGCTCTCTTTTGAAATTTTTATAGCTAGTTCTTGTTCCCAGTCTCTTCTAATATTATCGGTTGTAGGTATTTCTATATTCAAAATAATATTATATAGGTATGATATTAGATTTGCTGATTCATGCCTTTATCTTCATGGCTTCATCCAATATGTCTGGGGACATGTTATGATAGTCTTTTGTGTATTTTTTCAGATAATCACGGATTTGAAGATATTTAAAATATTGATTATTTTTCAAATTATATTTCAGTTGTAATTGTTGAAATGATAATAATTTTCCTAATTCATACAAGTCTCCGAGCGTTTTGATTCCCGTTCTTTCCCATTGTGTAAATGATTTATCTATAATTGAGGGTTTAAACGAAGGGTTATTGACTATTGGCATTAGCAGAGATAGATTTCTTAATTTTAAGTTCTGTTTTATTTGTTTCCAAGTTCTAATTGTACTATGTATCATTGGATTTTTATTATAATTTTTGTTATTCAGATTCGTTGGTGAGAGGAGAGTCGCTCCTGTATTACACGGAGCGCAGTCCTCTCTCTCCATTACAATCCAATCCACCTGCTGGGCAGAGTTGTCCAGCAGGTGAATCATATTTTTAATATTTACTGCCCAATTATAGTACATAAAGTTAGGGAGCGCTAGACCACCCATCTCTTTTGGTTTACTAAGGTGTGCTCTTTGTATTCTGTGGGATTTATAATCCCATATAAAGTTTGTAATGTCTGAGTCTAATTTTTTGAAAAAACATTTTGGAAGATATATTGGAATTGATTGAAATAAATATAGGATTTGTGGTAAAAAGATCATTTTTATAGCATTTATTCGACCTATTAAAGACATCGGAAGCGTTTTCCAGAATTTAATTAGATTATTTAATTTCTTAAGTAAGGGGCTATAATTGGCATTAAACATACCGTGATAATTTCTAGTGATTTCAATTCCTAAATATTTAAATTTTTCTGTGGCTATTTTAAAGGGGAATTTCAAAAGATGTGTTGAGTCTTTCGGTTTTATCGACATAATTTCACTTTTGTTCCAGTTTATTCTGTATCCTGAGAAAGATCCGAAGTCCTCAATTAGGTTTAATATGTTTGGTATACTGATTTGGTTTTTTGTGATATATAGTAGTACATCGTCTGCGTATAAGGATATTTTGTTATTTGAATATTTTGTATTATAACCGTAAATGTCCGGGTGTGTTCTAATTTTTTCAGCTAAAGGTTCAATTACCAGAGCGAATAACAGCGGTGATAATGAACATCTTTGTCTATTACCCCTTGATAATTGGAATTTCGTAGATAGTATATTGTTAGTTAATATTCTAGCCGTAGGTTTGTTATATAATAATTTTATCCATTCGATGAAGCTCTTCCCCATTTGAAATTTTTGCAATACTTTAATCATATAATTCCATTCTACTTGATCAAACGCTTTTTCTGCGTCCAATGAAATGATAGATAACTCTTCTTCTTGAGGTTTGTGGGAGTGCATTATGTTAAACAAACGTCTCAGGTTATTAACTGAATGTCTCTTAGGTATGAATCCCGTTTGATCCTTATTTATTAATTTACTGACATATTGACAGTCTTCTAGCTAATATTTTCGATAATATTTTTTGATCCGTATTTAACAAAGCAATAGCTCTATATGATCCTGGTTCTTCTATATCTTTATCTTTTTTAAGTATTAGTGTGATCGTTGATTCTGCTAGTGTTTCAGGTAAGGTTTGTTCCTTAAAAGCGTATGTATACATTTTCTGTAGACGTGGGGTCACTGTGTCGTAAAAACATTTATAAAATTCATCACTGAATCCGTCTGGTCCTGGTGTTTTTCCATTCTTAAGTGTGTTTATTGTGTCTTCTATTTCGTTAGCTGTAATTTGTGCTCCCAGTTCCTCTTGTTCACTCAGAACTGCTGTAGATTTGGGAGCAACAGCAGTAGGAGATTAGCAAGAGATACGACTGATTGGCTCTAGCCCATGTGGGAGGAGAGGGCTGAAAACAGTTAAAAGGAAAGGCCAAGGACAGGCAAGTCTTTACTCAGAATTGCTGTAGATTTGGGAGCAACAGCAGTAGGAGATTAGCAAGAGAAACGACTGATTGGCTCTAGCCCAAGTGGGAGGAGAGAAGTGAGTCAGTGCCGGGAAAACAGTTGAAAACTGAGGAATTTGGTTTGTAAATTGGTAAATCAGACAATTTAAACAAGACTGCTCTTAGGGAGCGGCAGTGAGAGAGTGGCCTTGTGAGGGAAGTGCCCTGTGAGTAAAGTGCAAGTCTTTGGCTCGAGAGTCTTCGGCGAGGAGGCTGAGGAGAGGAGACCACGCAATACGCTTGAGAGGTAGAGACGAAAGAAGGAGATTCAGTGCGATGCTTGCAGTATGTGGGAGGTCAAGGTCACCGCTGGTGCCTCTGGCTGCTACAAATGCGAGAAGTGCATCCAGGTAGAGCTCCTGAAGGGCCGTGCTGGGGAACTGGAGAAGCAAGTGGATGACCTCCGGTTCGTACGAGAAACGGATTCGTTCCTCGACAAGTCCTACAGTGCGATTGTTACACCTAAGGTACTGGAAGAGAGAAGGTGGGAGACAGTGAGAAAGGGAGGGAAGCATGGAATGCCAACGTCCCCGGGTGGTGTACCTCGTGTGAACAGGTTCACCCGCTTAGAAGCTGTTGGGACAGAAGACGTGTTTACACTGAGCGGCGGACTGGCTTGCAATGCGACTAGGGCTGTTGAGCCAAAACCAAAAAGGCCTAAGGCAGGCAAGGCCATTGTAGTGGGAGACTCCATTGTGAGAGGTACGGACAGGGGTTTCTGCGGCAACAGACGGGATGCGAGGATGGTGTGCTGCCTTCCTGGTGCCAGGATCCAGGATGTCACAGACAGAGTGCAAAAAATCCTCAAGGGCGAAGGTGAACACCGGAAGTGGTAGTGCATGTAGGCACAAACGATGTCGGAAAGAAGGGGATGAATATTCTGCAGCGTGACTTTAGAGAGCTCGGAAAAATGTTGACAAGCAGGACCTCCAGGGTTGTTATCTCCGGTTTGCTTCCAGTTCCCCGTGCTGGCGAGAGCAGGAACAGGGAGATACGGGACCTGAACGTGTGGCTGAGGAACTGGTGCACGGGGCAGCGATTTAGATTCTTAGATCACTGGGATCTGTTTTGGGGTAAGGGGGAACTGTACAAAAGGGACGGATTGCATCTTAACAGGTGTGGGACCAGCATTCTGGCAGGCAGGTTTGCCACTGCTACACGGGTGGTTTTAAACTGAATAAGGGGGGGGGGGTGTCGAATGGGATAGTGGAGGATGGAGTTAAAGGGAAAGGGTTTCTTAAATGTGTGAGCGTAGAGACAGAGGGGTGTAAAATGAAGGTAGAAGCAATAGGTAGCAAGGTGAAAAGTAAAAGTGGCAGGCAGACAAAACCAGGGCAAAAATCAAAAAGGGCCACTTTTCAACATAATCGTATAAGGGGTAAGAGTGTTGTAAATACAAGCCTGAAGGCTTTGTGTCTCAATTCAAGGAGCATTCGTAATAAGGTGGATGAGTTGAATGTGCAGATAGCTATTAATGACTATGATGGGATCACGGAGACATGGCTCCAGGGTGACCAAGGCTGGGAGCTGAACATCCAGGGATATTCAATATTCAGGAGGGATAGAGAGAAAGGAAAAGGAGGTGGGGTAGCGTTGCTGATTAGAGAGGAGATTAATGCAATGGAAAGGAAGGACATTAGTTTGGAGGATGTGGAATCGGAATGGGTAGAGCTGCGAAACACTAAGGGGCAGAAAACGCTGGTGGGTGTTGTGTACAGGCCACCTAAAAGTATTAGTGAAGTTGGAGATGGTATCAAACAGGAAATTAGAAATGCGTGCGACAAAGGAAAAACAGTTATAATGGGTGACTTCAATCTACATATAAATTGGCAGGGGTGCTGAGGAAGAGGATTTCTTGGAATGTATGCGGGATAGTTATCTAAATCAACGTAGAGGAACCAACGAGAGAGCAGGCTATTTTAGACTGGGTATTGAATAATGAGGAAGGGTTAGTTAGCAATCTTGTTGTACGTGCCCCCTTGGGCAAGAGTGACCATAATAAGGTTGAGTTCTTCATTAGGATGGAGAGTGACATTGTTAATTCAGAAACAATGGTTCTGAACTTAAAGAAAGGTAACTTTGAGGGTATGAGACGTGAATTGGCCAAGATTGACTGGCAATTAATTCTAAAAGGGTTGACGGTGGATATGCAATGGAAGACATTTAAAGTCTGCATGGATGAACTACAAAAATTGTTCATCCCAGTTTGGCAAAAGAATAAATCAGGGAAGTTAGTACATCCGTGGATAACAAGGGAAATCGGGGATAGCATCAAAGCGAAGGATGATGCGTACAAATTAGCCAGAAAAAGCAGCATACCGGAGGACTGGGAGAAATTCAGAGACCAGCAGAGGAGGACAAAGGGCTTAATTAGGAAAGGAAAAATAGATTATGAAAGAAAACTGGCAGGGAACATAAAAACTGACTGCAAAAGTTTTTATAGATATGTGAAAAGAAAGAGATTAGTTAAAACAAATGTAGGTCCCTTGCAGTCAGAAACAGGTGAGTTGATCATGGGGAACAAGGATATGACGGACCAATTGAATAACTACTTTGGTTCCGTCTTCACTAAGGAAGACATAAATAATTTGCCGGAAATAGCAGGGGACCGTGGGTCAAAGGAGTTGGAGGAATTGAGTGAAATCCAGGTTAGCCGGGAAGAGGTGTTGGGTAAATTGAATGGATTAAAGGCCAATAAATCTCCAGGGCCAGATAGGCTGCATCCCAGAGTACTTAAGGAAGTAGCTCCAGAAATAGTGGATGCATTAGTAATAATCTTTCAAAACTCTTTAGATTCTGGAGTAGTTCCTTAGGATTGGCGGGTAGCAAACGTAACCCCACTTTTTAAGAAGGGAGGGAGAGAGAAAACGGGGAATTACAGACCAGTTAGTCTAACATCGGTAGTGGGGAAACTGCTAGAGTCAGTTATTAAAGATGGGATAGCAGCACATTTGGAAAGTGGTGAAATCATTGGACAAAGTCAGCATGGATTTACGAAAGGTAAATCATGTCTGACGAATCTTATAGAATTTTTCGAGGATATAACTAGTAGCGTGGATAGGGGAGAACCAGTGGATGTGGTGTATCTGGACTTCCAGAAGGCTTTCGACAAGGTCCCACATAAGAGATTAGTATGCAAACTTAAAGCACACGGCATTGGGGGTTCAGTATTGATGTGGATAGAGAACTGGCTGGCAAACGGGAAGCAAAGAGTGGGAGTAAACTGGTCCTTTTCACAATGGCAGGCAGTGACTAGTGGGGTACCGCAAGGCTCAGTGCTGGGACCCCAGCTATTTACAATATATATTAATGATCTGGATGAGGGAATTGAAGGCAATATTTCCAAGTTTGCGGATGACACTAAGCTGGGGGGCAGTGTTAGCTGTGAGGAGGATGCTAGGAGACTGCAAGGTGACTTGGATAGGCTGGGTGAGTGGGCAAATGTTTGGCAGATGCAGTATAATGTAGATAAATGTGAGGTTATCCATTTTGTTGGCAAAAACAGGAAAGCAGACTGTTATCTAAATGGTGGCCGACTAGGAAAAGGGAAGATGCAGCGAGACCTGGGTGTCATGGTACACCAGTCATTGAAAGTACGTATGCAGGTGCAGCAGGCAGTGAAGAAAGCGAATGGTATGTTAGCTTTTATAGCAAAAGGATTTGAGTATAGGAGCAGGGAGGTTCTACTGCAGTTGTACAGGGTCTTGGTGAGACCACACCTGGAGTATTGCGTACAGTTTTGGTCTCCAAATCTGAGGAAGGACATTATTGCCATAGAGGGAGTGCAGAGAAGGTTCACCAGACTGATTCCTGGGATGTCAGGACTGTCTTATGAAGAAAGACTGGATAGACTTGGTTTATACTCTCTAGAATTTAGGAGATTGAGAGGGGATCTTATAGAAACTTACAAAATTCTTAAGGGGTTGGACAGGCTAGATGCAGGAAGATTGCTCCCGATGTTGGGGAAGTCCAGGACAAGGGGTCACAGCTTAAGGATAAGGGGGAAATCCTTTAAAACTGAGATGAGAAGAACTTTTTTCACACAGAGAGTGGTGAATCTCTGGAACACTCTGCCACAGAGGGTAGTCGAGGCCAGTTCATTGGCTATATTTAAGAGGGAGTTAGATGTGGCCCTTGTGGCTAAGGGGATCAGAGGGTATGGAGAGAAGGCAGGTACGGGATACTGAGTTGGATGATCAGCCATGATCATATTGAATGGCGGTGCAGGCTAGAAGGGCCGAATGGCCTACTCCTGCACCTAATTTCTATGTTTCTATGTTCCTTCAATTCTAGTTTTGGAATGTTACAATCATCCAAAAATTCTGAAACTTTATTATTGTCTATTAGCGTTTTCGATGTGTGTAAATTCTTAAAATATTGAGCAAATCTTTTATTGATATCATTAGGTAGTGTTAATAATTCCCCTCTGTCTGATTTAAACTTTAAAATTACATGATCTTTTTCCTGTTTTTTCAGTAGGCGTGCCAAAAGTTTATGGGGTTTATCCCCAAATTCAAAACGTTTTTGTTTTGTAATTTGGAATAATCTTCTAATCTTCTCTGATAATAAGTTATTTAACTTAAATTTCAGTATTAAAATTTTATTATATTTATCCATAGTTGGATCTTTAGCATTATCTATATCTAGTTGTCTGATTTGTTCTTCTAATTGTCTTTGTTCATTTTTATTCTTTTTGTTTTGAAATGCTTGACATGAGATAATGACACCTCCAATAAATGCTTTGAAGGATTCCCATAATAAAGTGGGTGATACATCTGCTGTATCATTTATCTCAAAAAATAGATCCATCTGTTTTTTTAGATATATACTCCCCTGTGGGTCTTTCAGAATTTGCGAGTTAAACCTCCAGAACGATTTGTTCATAGAGATTCCTTCCAATTTTAAAACGAAAGTTAGGGGGGAATGATCTGAAATTGTATTGGTGTAGTATTTAGGGTTCATAGTATAAGGGATTAGTTTTGAATCCACTAGGAAATGGTCTATACGTGAGTATGTTCTATGTACCATAGAATAAAACGAGTATTGCCTTCCAGTCGGGTTCGCGATGCTCCAAACGTCTGCTATATTTGTATTTTTAATATATGTATTTAAGAATTCACTAGTTTTAGATTTCATATTACCTCTTTGTTTTTGCATCGATTTATCTAAGTACGGATCTAAAGCACAGTTGAAGTCTCCTCCAATTATAACATTTTTGTAGTTGAATTCTGCGATTTTATTCAGGATTTTATTAAAAAATTGAGGGTTATCAAAATTGGGCACATATATGTTTACCAAAGTGATTGGCGTAGCATGAATCTCTCCTGTGACTATAAGGTATCTCCCTTCCTTATCTGATATAATATTCTTTGATTTGAATGGTATTCCTTTGCGAATAATAATTGCGGTGCCTCTGGATTTCGATGTATATGAGGAGTGAAATGTTTGGCCTATCCATTTCGCCCTCAATCTCATCTGGTCTTGATGTTTAAGGTGCGTTTCTTGTAGAAAAGAAATGTCCGTGTTATATGATTTCAACAGAGCTAGTATTTTGCCCCTTTTAATTGGTTCATTAATACCCCTTATATTCCAGCTACACAGTGTGATTCCTCCCATTTTCTTTTGTATGTCATCTTGCATTTTCTCTGATTTTAGTACCTTTATTAACTACGGTGCATCCGTACCTCAGGACTCTGGATAGTTGGGGGGCGTTTATATTATTAACTTCCTTGGTAGATCCCTTTTGCGATTTTCCTGGAAAAAAACACATAATAGTGACATATTGTGATAAAAAAAAAAAATTGACAGGTAAAATTACAGTGTCTGAAGTATTCGTGTCCCACGCGTCTGTGGGGTCCGACATTTATTCGACTTCCGAAATTGATGATGTATTGTTAGCTCCGCTCCTTTTATTACTCTAGCCCTAAGAAGGCGGTGCCATTTCAAAATCAGCAATTACACCACGGAAACAGGCCATCTCGACCCTTCTAGTCCATGCCGAACATGTATTCTCCCCTAGTCCCATATACCTGCGCTCAGACCATAACCCTCCATTCCTTTCTCGTCCATATAACTATCCAATTTATTTTTAAATGATAAAAACGAACCTGCCTCCACCACCTTCACTGGAAGCTCATTCCACACAGCCACCACTCTCTGAGTAAAGAAGTTCCCCCTCATGTTATCCCTAAACTTCTGTCCCTTAATTCTCAAGTCATGTCCCCTTGTTTGCATCTTTCCTCCTCTCAGTGGGAAAAGCTTATCCACGTCAACTCTGTCTATCCCTCTCATCATTTTAAAGACCTCTATCAAGTCCCCCCTTAACCTTCTGCGCTCCAAAGAATAAAGCCCTAACTTGTTCAACCTTTCTGCGTAACTTAGTTGCTGAAACCCAGGCAACATTCTAGTAAATCTCCTCTGTACTCTCTCTATTTTGTTGACATCCTTCCTATAATTAGGCGACCAAAATTGTACCCCATACTCCAGAATTGGCCTCACCAATGCCTTGAACAATTTTAACATTACATCCCAACTTCTATACTCAATGCTCTGATTTATAAAGGCCAGCACACCAAAAGCTTTCTTTACCACCCTATCTACATGAGATTCCACTTTCAGGGAACTGTGCACAGTTATTCCCAGATCCCTCTGTTCACCTACATTCTTCAATTCCCTACCATTTACCATGTACGTCCTATTTTGATTTGTCCTGCCAAGATGTAGCACCTCACACTTATCAGCATTAAACTCCATCTGCCATCTTTCAGTCCACTCTTCCAACTGGCATAAATCTCTCTGTAGACTTTGAAAATCTACTTCATTATCCACAACCCCTCCTATCTTAGTATCATCTGCATACTTACTAATCCAATTTACCACACCATCATCCAGATCATTGATGTACATGACAAACAACAGTGGACCCAACACAGATCCCTGTGGCACCCCACTAGTCACTGGCCTCCAACCTGACAAACAACCATCCACCATTACTCTCTGGCATCTCCCATTCAGCCACTATTGAATCCATCTTGCCACTCCTGCGTTTATACCCAACAATTGAACCTTCTTAACCAACCTTCCATGAGGAACCTTGTCAAAGGCCTTACTGAAGTCCATATATACAACATCCACTGCTTTACCCTCATCAATTTCCCGAGTAACCTCTTCAACAAATTCAAGAATAGTCAAACATGATCTTCCAGGCACAAATCCATGTTGACTGTTCCTAATCAGACCCTGTTTATCCAGATGCTTATATATATTATCTCTAAGTATCCTTTCCATTAACTTGCCCACCACTGACGTCAAACTAACAGGTCTATAATTGCTAGGTTTACTCTTAGACCCCTTTTTAAACAATGTAACAACATGCGCTGTACGCCAATCCTCCGGCACTATTCCCATTTCTAATGACATTTGAAATATTTCTGTCATAGCCCCTGCTATTTCTACACTAACTTCCCTCAATGTCCTAGGGAATATCCTGTCCGGACCTGGAGACTTATCCACTTTTATATTTCTCAAAAGTGTCAGTACTTCCTCTTCTTTGAATATCATAGTTTCCATAGCTACTCTACTTGTTTCCCTTGCCTCACATAATTCAATATCCTTCTCCTTGGTGAATACCGAAGAAAATAAATTGTTCAATATCTCCCCCATCTCTTTTGGCTCTGCAGATAGCTGTCCACTCTGACTCTCTAATGGACCAATTGTATCCCTCGTTATCCTTTTGCTATTAATATAGCTGTAGAAACCCTTTGGATTTACTTTCACCTTACTTACCAAAGCAACCTCATATTTTCTTTTAGCTTTTCTAATTTCTTTCTTTTTACATTCTTTATACTCCTCAAGCACCTCATTTACTCCATGCTGCCTATAATTATTGTAGATCTCCCTTTTTTTCCGAACCAAGTGTCCAATTTCCCATGAAAACCATGGCTCTTTCCTATTTTTACTATTTCCTTTCATCCGAACAGGGACATAAAGATTCTGTACTCTTAAAATTTCACCTTTAAATGTACTCCATTTCTCTTCCACATATTTCCCATAAAACAAAATGTCCCAATTTACTCATTTTAAATCTTTTCGCATCTCCTCAAAGTTAGCCTTTCTCCAATCAAAAATCTCAACCCTAGGTCCAGTTCTGCCCCTCTCCATAATTATATTGAAACTAATGGTATTATGATCACTGGTCCGGAACTGTTCCCCAACGCATACCTCTGCCACCTGACCCGTCTCATTTCCTAACAGGAGGTCCAGCACCGCCCCTTCTCTAGTAGGTACTTCTATGTATTGCTGCAAAAAACTATCCTGCACACATTTTACAAACTCCAACCCATCCAGCCCATTTTCAGAATGTGTTTCCCAGTCTATGTGTGGAAAATTGAAATCTCCCACAATCACTACCTTGTGCTTACAACTAATATCTGCAATCTCCTTACATATTTGCTCTTCCAATATATATATATTTCATTCAGACATTATCCGATCTGTGTTCAACTACTGTGAAATTTATTTATCTAACACTTTATATATTTATCTAACGCTTTCATCTACTAATTATTTATAGTTAGTTATTATCTTTGATAGAAGTAAGCTGTTAGCTGTAAGTGTTAACCAGAAACAGGCTCCTGGAATTATGCCAGTTGCCTGAGTCTCCTTCTTTCTTCACAGGAACTACATAACGCTTAACCTTTCAGTATTATCTACTTTAATTCTAAAATTTGTCATCTCTATATACGAGCTAGTCAGTCTTATTAGCAGATTATTACATTTTACCCATTATATAGTTCAGGTTAGTTTCCATTATATTTCTATATTAGTATTGTTAGTTATTATTAATTCAATGACTTCTTATTTTCCCCATTCTGGAATTTTACCTAGTTCTCATCTATAAATTGTCCCTTGAATTCATTGCCACAGATGGCTGTGGAGACCAACAATAGATATTTGTAAGATGGAGATAGATGAATTCTTAATTAGTCAGGGGTTCTGGAGAGAAGGCTGGAGGATTTGATTGAGAAGGAGAGAGATCAACCATAATTGAATGTCAGTGTAGATGATGGGCTGAATGGCCTAATTCTGCTCCTGCCACTTAAAACTTCGTAATGATTTGGATGAGGGGATTGAAGGCTTTGAGGCCAAGTATGCGGGTGGTACGAAAATAGGTGGAGGGGCAGGTAAAGAAAGCAGGGACTCTGCAGAAGGCCAAGTTCAAGTGAGTTTATTGTCATGTGTCCCTGATAGGACAATGAAATTATTGCTTTGCTTCAGCACACAGAACATAGTAGGCATTTACTACAAAACAGATCAATGTGTCCATATACCGTAATATAAATATATACACACATGAATAAATAAAATGATCAAGGGCAAATAACAAATAATAGGTTATTAATAATCAAAGTTTTGTCCGAGCCAGGTTTAATAGCCTGATGGCTATGAGTAAGTAGCTATTCCTGAACCTGGCTGTTGCAGTCTTCAGGCTCCTGTACCTTCTACCTGAAGGTAGCAGGGAGATGAGTGTGTGGCCAGGATGTTGTGGGTCTTTGATGATACTGCCAGCCTTTTTGAGGCAGTGACTGCGATAAATCCCCTCGATAGAAGGAAGGTCAGAGCCGATGATGGACTGGGCTTGTTTACTACTTTTTGTAGTCTTTTCCTCTTCAGGGCACTCAGGTTGCCGAACCAAGCCACGATGTAACCGGTCAGCATGCTCTCTACTGTGCACCTGTAGAAGTTAGAGAGAGTCTTCCTTGACAAACCGTCTCTCTGTAATCTTCTCAGGAAGTAGTGGCATTGATGAGCTTTCTTGACAATTGCATTAGCGTTCTCGGACCAGGTAAGATCTTCAGAGATGTGCACGCCCAGGAATTTGAAGCTCTTGACCCTTTGAACCATAGATATAAACGGGACTGTGGGTCCCCATCCTACTCCTTCCAAAATCCACAATCAGTTCCTTGGTTTTGCTGGTGTTGAGGGCCAGGTTATTGTGCTGGCACCATATGGACAGATCTCTCTTCTATACTCTCGGGCTCTCGCTTAACTTTTTTTCCCTGTTGCCAGCCGGGAACCTTGACAGCTTTTTAGGTTGCCAAATGACAGTTTAGGTGGTCATTTAAGACGGTTTGCATGACGCGTGCGATAATGTGCTCAGACGAAGTGCGTAGTTACCAGTGGAATTATGCTCAATGAAGCATTCACATATTATGTTCAAGAAGGAACTGCAGATGCTGGAAAATCGAAGGTAGACAAAAGTGCTAGAGACGTTCCCTATTTCCTTCGCTCCATAGATGCTGCCGCTTCCGCTAAGTTTCTCCAGCACTTTTGTCTACATTCACATATTATTTCTGCTTCAAATAACTCACAAATTAAACATATTCACCAATCAAGACATGATATATACCACAATGACATGCAGTTTCTATTAGTTCTTTCTACTTCCAAACAAAAATGTGGTTGGATTATTCAGCATATGATCAACCTGTGTCAATAAATAATATGCATAACCCTAAACACTACAAATTGATGCAAACATTTTTTCTGTGAAGGACCAAAATTTCCCATGACATGGCCATAGCATGGGTCGTTATTGCTATTGGTACAGAAACACTCTGGCTTCGCACATAATTTATCCACAACAAAATATCCAGGATGCAAGGCCATTTCTAAAGACATTTTATGATAATAGCTGTTAAAACCGACTGTACCCATCTGACAGGTTAAACATTACACTAACTGACAAGAGATGGTCAAAGGACATAACTGCAGCAAATGTTCTTTTGGTAATATGTTTAAAGGTATCAAAACAAATAATAACAATGGGAATTAAACCACATTTGATTGCATTCCATTATCAAACATAGTCAATGGTTGCTCTGAAGACCATGAAGCACAATAGGGTCAGGGGGTGTGTGAATCAGTGCGGTGTGGATAGATGGCGTGGGGGGGGGGGAGGGTTGAGAAGGCAATCGGTGCAGAATAGATGGTTTGAGGCAGGTGAATTAGTACGTGTTGGTTGGAGTATGTAAAATTGTGAGGGAGGAGTACGCGGGATGTCAGTGGTGTTGAATGGGGGGTTCAGTACGGGATGGATGGGGGGGTATCAGTACAGCACGAATGGGGGTAGACAATAAATGCTGGAGAAATTCAGCGGGTGAGGCAACATCTATGGACCTAAGGAAATAGGCAATGTTTCGGGTCGGGACCCTTCTTCAGACTGTTCCCCCCCATTCTTCTTGAATCCGTACAGGATAGATGGGGGGGTGGGGGGTCAGCACAGGATGAATGGGGGGTTCAGTACAGGATGAAGGGCATGGGGGTCAGGACAGTGTGGATCGGAGAGTCTGTGCAGGATGAATGGGAGGTGACTACAGGGTGCATGAGGGATCAGTACAGGATGCATGAGGGATCAGTACAGGATGCATAATGGGTTTAGTACAGGATGAATGGGGGATCAGTAAAAGATGAATGGGAAGATAACTACAGGATGGATGGCGGGATTGGTGCAGGGTAAATGGAGGGTGGGTCAGTACGGGATGAATGGGCGGATCGGTGCAATATGAATGGGGGGAGAAGTGCAAGATGGATGGGAAGGGGGGTCGGTACAGGATGAATTGGGGGATCATGGGGGGTGACAGGAGAATCAATGCAAGGTGCTAGGGTGATGAATAGATGGGGGTGTAGATGGGGAGGGGAGCACAGGGGATGTCAGTGAGGACTAAATAGAGGACGCAATGGGGATCAGTGTGAGATGGAGAGGGGGGGGGGGGGGGTCCCAGGATAAGGGGGGTGGAGGGGGGGGGGGGCGTACAAGAGAGAGAGAGGAGGAGGGGCAGAGGAGGTGGGGAGGAAGGAAGGTCAGCGCTCCTCGGACAACATCGCCTCGCTGCCTTGGCCATTCCTGTCCAACGCCAAAGTGTCACCGCCTCCCCTCCTCTGCCAGCCGACAGGAAGGTGCGGGGCCGAGCGATGCACCTAAAATATCCTATAGTTATAGGATCTTTGGTGCAGCTGTTTAAGACGGCGGAAGGAGGCCTCCCTCTCACTCTCCCTTTCCCTGTCCCACGCCCCCTCCCTATTCCCGGTCTCGGCGTGCGAGAGGGGTTGTTTTGAAAGCGCCGTTGGCGGATTTGCAAGCATCCGCCATTATCAGGGCGATAGCCGCCGCTGCTTGCAAATCCGTCAACAGCGCTTTCAAAACAGCCCTTCTCGCACACCGAGGCCGGGAGGAGGGAGGGAGAGGCCTCCTTCCGCTGGGCGGGGTGCGGGAGGAGGTGGCGGTGGAGCCGCTGTCGCGGCCGCTGTTACCGCAGTTCGGGGCCCGCCATTCGCTCCGACCCTTCGTCACCACACACCTAGTATCTTTGCCCCGCAATCAAAGATACAAGAGGAATACAGCCGCCGCCACTGACACGAGTCGTCACGTTCATTCTCCAGAGATGCTGCTTGAGTTACTCCAGTTTTTTGTATCTTATCGGTATAAACCAGTATTTGATTGCCAAGCCGGGCAAAATGAGTCGGCGTTTAGGTTACCCGGCATCACTTTGGGTGGTCAATGGCACCCGGGCAATCGCTAATTTCGAGCCCTACTGACTCATCCCCATCAGTGATCCGTCCCACAACAGTGGTGTCATCAGCGAACTTGATGATGGAGTTCACACTGTGACCGGCTATGCAGTCATGATTATAGAGTAAGTACAGCAGGGGGCTGCGCACGCAGCCTTGAGCTGTTCCCGTGCTGATTGTTATCTAGTCTGACACATATCCACCAATACGAACAGACTATGATCTGTGAATGAGGAAGTCGAGGATCCAATTGTCGAGGGATGCGCAGAGACCCAGTTCTGCGAGTTTGGTAACCAGCTTGGAGGGGATGATTCTGTTAAATGCCGAGCTGTAATCGATGAATAACAGCCTGACATATGAGTTTTTGTTGTCCAAGTGGTCCAGAGCGGAGTTGGATAGGTTGGGAGTGTGAGCAGAGAAGTGGCAAATGGAATACAGCGTAGCAAAGTGTGGAGTCATGCATTTTGGTAGTAGGAATAAAGGTGTAGATTATTTTCTAAATGTGGAGAGAATTCATAAATTGGAGGTGGACAAGGACTTGGGAGCATTGGTGCAGGATTCCCAAAAAGTTAATCTGCGAGTCGAATCGGTATTAAAGAAAGCAAATGCAATGTTAGCATAGAAACATAGAAAATAGGTGCAGGAGAAGGGCATACGGCCCTTCGAGCCTGCACCACCATTCAATATGATCATGGCTGATCATCTAACTCAGTATCCTGTCCCTGCCTTCTCTCCATACCCCCTGATACCTTTAGCCACAAGGGCCACATCTAACTTCCTCTTAAATATAGCCAATGAACTGGCCTCAACTACCTTCTGTGGTAAAGAATTCCAGATATTCACCACTCTCTGTGTGAAAAATGTTTTTCTCATCTCGGTCTTAAAAGATTTTCCCCTTATCCTTAAACTGTGACCCCTTGTTCTGGACTCCCCCAACATCGGGAACAATCTTCCTGCATCTAGCCTGTCCAACCCCTTAAGAATTTTCTAAGTTTCTATAAGATCCCCCCTCAATCTTCAAAATTCTAGCGAGAACAAGCCGAGTCTATCCAGTGTTTCTTCATATGAAAGTCCTGCCATCCCAGGAATCAGTCTATTTATTTATTCAGTCTAGCATTTATTTTGAGGGCGTCTATACAACAAGAGGGATGTAATGCTGAGGCTCTATAAGGCACTGGTCAGGCCGCATTTGGGATATTGTGAGCAAATTTGGACACCATATCCGAGGAAGAATATGCTGGCTCTGGAGAGGGTCCAGAGGAGGTTAACAAGAATGATCCCAGGAATGAATAAGTTAACATATGACCGTATGACAGCACAGAGCCTGTACTCTCTGGAGTTTAAAACAATGAGGGAAGACCTAATTGAAACATATAGAATAGTGAACTGCTTGGATAGAGTAGCTGTGGCGAGGATGTTCCCACTAGTGGGAGAGTCTAAGACTGGAGGTCACAGCCTCAGGATTACAGGGAGTTCTTTTAGGAAGCAAATAAGGAGAAATTTATTTTCGCCCTTTTCAACTTTTTCGTCACCTGCAATGGGATCCCACCCACTGGCCACATCTTCCTATCTCCTCCCCTTTCGGCTTTCCACAGAGACCGCTCCCTCCATAACTCCCTATTCAATTCATTCCTTCCGGCCTAAACCATCCCCTCCCCTGGCACTTTCCCTTGCAACCGCAGGAAATGCTACACTTGTCGCCGTACCTACCCCCTTGATTCCATCAAAGAACCCAAGCAGTCTATCCGGGTGAGGCAGAGGTTCACCTGCACATCCTCCAACCTCATCTATTGCATCCACTGTTCTAGGTGTCAACTGCTCTACATCGCTGAGACCAACACCTCCGCTCGGTCTGCAGGCTTGGCGATCGCTTCGCCCAACACCTCCGCTCGGTCCGCATTAACCAACCTGATCTCCCAGTGGCTCAGTACTTCAACTCCCCCTCCCATTCTGAATCGGACATTTCTGTCCTGGGCCTCCTCCACGGCCAGAGAGAGTCCCACTGCAAATTGGAAGAACAGCACCTCATATTTTGCTTGGGCAATTTGCACCCCAGCGGTATGAACATTGACTTCTCCAATTTCAAGTAGTCCTTGCTTTCTCCCTCTTTCCCCTCTCCTTTCCAGCTCTCCCACAGCCTACTGTCCCCGCCTCTTCCTTTCTTCTTCCCGCCCCCAACATCAGTCTGAAGAAGGGTCTCGACCCAAAACATCTCCTATTCCTTCGCTCCACAGATGCTGCCTCACCCGCTGAGTTCCTCCAGCATTTTTGTCTGCCTTTGATTTTTCCAGCATCTGCAGTTCTTTCTTAAACCAGAGAAATTTATTTAGTCAGAGGTTGGGTAATCTGTAGAATTCCTTGCCACAGAAGACAAGGAAAAGTGGAGGAAAAGTCAGTGGATATTTTTAAGGCAGAAATATATAGATTATAGATTAGCATGAGGGTCAGAGGTTATGGGGAGGAGGTAGGAGAATGGGGTTACGATGGAGAGATAGATCAGCCATGATTGAATGGCAAAGTAGAATGGGCTGAATGGCCACAGAATGACAAGGAAATAGTATTCTGAGATAATCCAGAAAAAGTCAGTGGATATTTTTACACATTGGCAGAAATATATAGATTATAGTTATTAGCATGAGGGAAA
Organism: Leucoraja erinaceus; assembly: GCF_028641065.1. Taxonomy (NCBI): domain Eukaryota; kingdom Metazoa; phylum Chordata; class Chondrichthyes; order Rajiformes; family Rajidae; genus Leucoraja; species Leucoraja erinaceus. The sequence continues at coordinate 380,257 of NW_026576894.1, forward strand.
CTCAGAGGTTATGGGGAGGAGGTAGGAGATTTCAATGGGGTTAAACGATGGAGCTGCTCAGATAGATCAATTCCATGATTGAAAATGGCAAAGTAGACTTAATGGGCTGAATGGCCTAATTCTACTCCTATTTCTTATGATCTTATGAACGTAAATATATTTTGTATTCTGAGATAATCCAAGATCTATTGTTTATAATTTTCTTTGTTTGACTTGCACACATTTGGGACTGCTAGAATTAGTTTTCGTGACTCATTTTAATATTTGTTATTTTTTCCAGTTTTATACAGCCCTAGAAACTCATGAGCAAGCTTTGTTGGGAAAATCTTATGTCCAAACTGCAGAGCATTTCAATAAGGTTTGTATGCCTATCAAACACATCTATCTTTGGAGCCATCAATCTTGCTGCTCAGGTATTATAAAAGTCAATTCAACATTTAAGGAAAAATTCTTGTGGCACTAAATTGGTTCTGTTAAAACAACAGAAGCCACTTACATTTGTATAACAGACCCAATGTGCTAACATTGATTACAGAAGAAAGAAAAACTACCCAAAGCTCTTGATTAAATTAAATATGGAGAAGTGTTTTAAAGGAAAACAAAGCACCTTATGGTAACCGTTGTGCAAAAATGATCTCAACATGTAGTTGAGAAATGTGATATCACAACGTTTAAGAGAAACTTGGATAGGACAGGTTTGGAGGGATATGGGCCAAATGTGGGGCAGGTGGGTCTAGTGTAGGGGCATGTTGGTCAGGGTGGGAATAATGGGGACAAGTGTAGATGGGGCATTTTGGTTGGGGTGGGACTAAAGTAGATGGGGCATGTGGTTGGGGTGGGACTAGTGTAGATGGGGCATGTTGGTTGGGGTGGGACTAGTGTAGATGGGGCATGTTGGTCGGGGTGGGACTAGTGTAGATGGGGCATGTTGGTCGGGGTGGGACTAGTGTAGATGGGGCATGTTAGTCAGGGTGGGACTAGTGTAGATGGGGCATGTTGGCCGGGGTGTGACTAGTGTAGATGGGGCATGTTGGTCGATGGAAGGACCTGTTTCCATGCTGTGACTCTATGAACTTCCAGGAGCAACATTCTCCTTTCTCTGGTTCATTCATTGTTAATAAAGAAAGTTGACTTTTCCTGTTTAAATCCACAGTACAGTATAGACAGAAGTGAGCCCACCTGCTTCAGCCACGATGAATTAACAAATCATCACTATTCACTTCTCAGGCGTTAGAATTGGTCAGAACATTCCCTCCACCGTGACCCTTGACACCAATGTCCCTCGGGGTCATGACCTTGCCACCCACAACTTGTGGTCAGGTCTCAGGCCAATGGGATCCAGACGTCCGTCCACTGGTCAGAACACTATTTCAGTCACATGAGCAGCAAAGATGAGATAGAATATGGGAAAGACATTGAGAACCTTCTGTCCTGATGGGCCGAATGGCCTACTCCTGTGCCTATTGTCAGGATAACAATCCATCCCTCAACATCAGCAAGACAAAAGAGTTAGCGTTTACAAGAACGATCCCAGCAATGAGTGGGTTAACGTACGATGAGCGTTTGTCGGCACTGGGCCTGTACTCGCTGGAGTTTAGAACATTGAGGGGATTGGGGGGGCATTGAAACTTCACCAAACAGTGAAAAGCCCGGATAGAGTGGATGTGGAGTGGATGTTTCCACTTGTGGGAGAGTCTCGGACCAGAGGGCACAGTATCAGAATAAAAGGATGTATCTTTACTAAAGTGATGATGCCCTAACCTTATCACAACTGAAATTAAATCTGGGTGATGTTGAAACAAGGAACTGCAGATGCTGGTACATACCAAACATAGACACATTGCTGGAGTAACTCAGTGGGCCAAGCAGCATCTCTGGAGAAACAAGAGACTTTGGGATGGAACAGAAGGATTCTTACCCAAAATATCACATCCTTTTCCTCCAGCGATGTTGCCTGACCCGCTGAGTTACTCAAGCACTTTGTCTATCTGCAATAAAATGTTGATCAGTGATAATTGTTAATGATTGAAACACAATGTGGAACAAGCAGCTGGAACAGATGCAGGGATAATGTAGAATATTGGGTTGAAGGGACCCGAGGGGCATTCTTAGAAACATAGAAAATAGGTGCAGGAGTAGGCCATTCGGCCCTTCGAGCCTGCACCGCCATTCAATATGATCATGGCTGATCATCCAACTCAGTATCCTGTACCTGCCTTCTCTCCATACCCTCTGATCCCCTTGGCCACAAGGGCCACATCTAACTCCCTCTTAAATATAGCCAATGAACTGTCCTCAACTACCCTCTGTGGCAGAGAGTTCCAGAGATTCACCACTCTCTGTGTGAAAAAAGTTATCCTCATCTCTGTTTTAAAGGATTTCCCCCTTATCCTTAAGCTGTGACCCTTTGTCCTGGACTTCCCCAACATCGGAACAATCTCTCTGCATCTAGCCTGTCACAACCCTTAAGATTTTGTAAGTTTCTATACTCCCCTCTCAATCCCTAACCTTCTACAGACTGAAATCAAATCTGGGTGATGTTGAAAGTCTTTCTTTCATCAGGACAGTCCTGCATCCCAGGAATCAGTCTGGTGACATTGCTCTGTCTGCACTCCCTCTATGGCAATAATGTCCTTCCTCAGATTTGGAGAAACAAAACTGCACGCAATACTCCAGGTGTGGTCTCACCAAGACCCTGTACAACTGCAGTAGAAATGTCCCTGACTCCTATACTCAAATCTTTGTCTTGCTATGCAAGCCAACATACCATTGCTTTCTTTTACTGCCTGCTGCACCACATGACTGGTGTACCATGACACCCAGGTCTCGCTGCATCTAGAATATTTCCCAAAGGGCCCCATTTAGATATTCTTACTGTGAACCCAGTGACTTGGAAAAATAAGTCGGCTGTGGATTGGAGTAAGGATGTGTAAAATTCCCCAAAGATCTGATCCAATCTGTCTCCAATGTTTGGAGACTCTTTGAAAGTGTGAAGACGAGAGTTCTGAGGATATTGAATTGTTGTTGCTGCCAAGTTAAACCAGTACTTTGTCCACCTATCAGATGGGCCTGCAGTGCAGCAAATCACCACACGGTGGGAGTGTTGACCACAAGTTGGAGCGACCTGTTATTATGAATTCACTGCACATTGGGAATGCTGTCTACAAATTAGATATCATTGTTCTCTTTACTGCAAAATGGTTCTTTATTGGTCTGTGACCTGTTTCCTTTCCCCATAATGCACCCATTGCCCAGATGCCAATGTTGGTAAAAGCCCTGAAACCAGCGAAGATTTGGGATGAAAATCAAGGAACTGCAGATGCAGGTTTACAAAAAAGTCATAAAGTGCTGGAGTAACTCAGCGGGTCAGGCAGCATCTGTGGAGAACATGGATAGGTGACGTTTCACAGAGTACTGGAGTAACTCAGCGGGTCAGGCAGCATCTGTGGAGAACATATAGGTGACGTTTCACAGAGTACTGGAGTAACTCAGCGGGTCAGGCAGGATGCCCATAGTAAAGAGTATAGGTTTGGTAAAGGCAAGCAAGGGCAACTCTGTGAGGGAGTTCAAGTCAAGTTTATTCGTCACATACACATACGAGATGTGCAGTGAAATGAAAAGTGACCAATGCTCGCGGACTTTGTGCAAAAAAACAAACAAACTACAAAACAGAATCACATATTCACATATTACATATTTGTGGGAGGAAAAAATAAAAAAAACAGCTATTTTAAAAAGACACCACACAACAGTAAATTGGTTCAGTAAAGTTAGTCCCTGGTGAGATAGGTGTTTACAGTCCTAATGGCCTCTGGGAAGAAACTCCTTCTCATCCTCTCCGTTCTCACAGCATGGCAACGGAGGCGTTTGCCTGACCGTAGCAGCTGGAACAGTCCGTTGCTGGGGTAGAAGGGGTCTCCCATGATCTTGTTGGCTCTGGAGTTGCACCTCCTGATGTATAGTTCCTGCAGGGGGGCGAGTGTAGTTCCCATAGTACGTTCGGCCGAACGCACTACTCTCTGCAGAGCCTTCTTGTCCTGGGCAGAGCAGTTCCCAAACCAAATCGTGATGTTTCCAAACACGATGCTTTCCACAGCCGCTGAGTAGAAGCACTGGAGGATCCTCAGAGACACTCTGAATTTCCTCTATTGCCTGAGGTGGTAAAGGCGCTGCCTTGCCTTACTCATGAGTGCTGCAGCATGTGATGTCCATGTCAGATCCTCAGAGATGTGGACTCCCAGGTATTTAAAGCAGCTCACCCTATCCACAGTATCTCCATTTATCCTCAATGGTGTGTACGCCCTCGGATGATGTGCCCTCATAAAGTCCACGATCAGCTCCTTAGTTTTTTCGATATTCAAGAGCCGGCTGTTGTCCTGACACCAGAGTGCCAGATCAGCCACCTCCTCCCAGTAGGCCTTCTCATCATTGTCTGAGATCAGGCCCACCACCACAGTGTCATCAGCAAACTTGATTATTGAGTTGGAGCTGACCCTAGCCACACAGTCATGTGTGTACAGGGAGTACAGTAGGGGGCTGAGGACGCAACCCTGGGGGGATCCTGTGCTCAGGGTGAGGGACTTTGATGTATTTCCTCCCATCTTGACTACCTGGGAAGGCAAGTCTGGTGGGGACTATCGTGTTGAAGGCTGAACTGTAGTCTATGAACAGCATCCTCACATAGCCCCCCCTTCTGGCTGTCAAGATGAGAGAGAGAGGTGTGCAGAACCCGGGAGACCACATTGTCCGTGGATCTGTTCGGACGGTATGTGAATTGTAGCGGGTCCATGTTGCGAGGGAGGAAGGTGCAGATGTGTTTCTTGACCGGCCTCTCAAAGCACTGTTTGTGTACAGGGTTTGATGCCGATCGTAATAGTTACAGCATTGGGCAACTCAGTCAGTGAGTTCACTGTTTGTGTACAGGGTTTGATGCCGATCGTAATAGTTACAGTTGGGCAACTCAGTCAGTGAGTTCACTGTTTGTGTACAGGGTTTGATGCTCATAGTAATAGTTACAGCATTGGGCAACTCAGTCAGTGAGTTCACTGTTTGTGTACAGGGTTTGATGCTCATAGTAAGAGTTACAGCATTGGGCAACTCAGTCAGTGAGTTCACTGTTTGTGTGAAGTGTTGTCTTTGATATAGCTGGCATGTTGCTGTGCCAGTTTGATTATGAAAATAGTCAATGTATTCTTCTACCCTGTAGGATTCACTACTGCAGACACATTTGAATTTCACTGGACCTTAATTGGTACATGTGATGATAAACTGACCTTGAAACATTGGGCCTAGAGTTATTTTTCCAGGCCCTGTCCATCCAGTGTTTGATATTTTGAGGTGAATGTAGAATCTTCTCGCCTGCTGCTGTTTCTCCCTCTACAGTTATTCTACTTGTTTCTGGTTGATGTGCCAAGGTCTTTGGAGATCTTCTAATGTCCCCAGTTTTCTATGGTTTGTGATAGATGGGCTTTGTCAACTTGCTGTTCCAAGTACTGTGTGTGAAAGAAGGTATCCTGACTGCACTTGTGAGTACCTGCTTATTTTTGTACTTCAGTAGCTCAACAATTTTCTTTTAGCCATGATTGCAATTTGGACAGGTTCATTTACATGTAAATGTTCATATTTTTTCCTGCAATAACCCTTTAGATCGATGTAATTTTCTTGCAGGGTTGCAGGCAATCAAGTTGTTAATGATATTCTGCAGCCCCTCTTCCATTCTCTTGCAGACACCGTTCACAGGTTATGTGTTTGAAGTTCGAATCTTGTCTCCAAAAGCTGCTACATTAAATATGCGGGAAGGCAGGCAATTAGCATATGTTTTATTTGTTTTAAAGTTCCTACTTTGTTTATCTTCTGTGCTTCTTCCATTCTCATCCTCCCAGGCCGACAATTAACACAGTCCTCAATGGTTATTAAGTGCATGTTTGTTTACTTTCTGCAGCCATTAATCCATTGTCTTGGAAGACATGCAGGCAGCTTTCAGAGATGGTTTTAACATTCCAGAGGATGATCTTTGTTAAACTGTCAACAATGGGCACCAAATGTGGGGCTGCTGGGACCAATTTGTTGAGCCCATTTTTAGGAACCTAACAAAGGTACACACCCCACACAGTATTTTGTTCACATATGTACGTACATATTCACAGGGCCTATGAGAGAGTGGTGCAGGGGGTACATCGTACCCGGGCCCGGAGTCCAAAAGGGGGGCTGGGAATTTCCTGAAATCTCAGAAAATGTTTGCATATATTTTGTGAAGACTAGCATTCACATTTTGTGTGATCCAACATAGTTTTATATATTGTAATTCGTAGAAATTGTGATCCATAATAAAGCGGGGATTTTAACTGGCGGGTGTGTGGTCGGGGTAACCTGATTTATAGGAGCAGGGAGGTTCTACTGCAGTTGTACAGGGTCTTGGTGAGACCACACCTGGAGTATTGCGTACAGTTTTGGTCTCCTAATCTGAGGAAGGACATTCTTGCCATAGAGGGAGTTCAGAGAAGGTTCACCAGACTGATTCCTGGGATGTCAGGACTTTCATATGAAGAAAGACTGGATAGACGCGGCTTGTACTCGCTAGAATTTAGAAGATTGAGGGGAGATCTTACAAAAACTTACAAAATTCTTAAGGGGTTGGACAGGCTAGATGCAGGAAGATTGTTCCCGATGTTGGGGAATCCAGAACAAGGGGTCACAGTTTAAGGATAAAGGGGAAATCTTTTAGGACCAAGATGAGAAAAACATTTTTCACACAGAGAGTGGTGAATCTCTGCCACAGACGGTAGTTGAGGCCAGTTCATTGGCTATATTTAAGAGGGAGTTAGATGTGGCCCTTGTGGCTAAAGGGATCAGGGGGTATGGAGAGAAGGCAGGTACAGGATACTGAGTTGGATGATCAGCTATGATCATATTGAATGGCGGTGCAGGCTCGAAGGGCCGAATGGCCTACTCCTGCACCTATTTTCTATGTTTCTATGTAAAAGAGGGGGAAGGGGAAGACCCATCACTACTAACCCCAGCTCTACATTTGTTATTGGTCATTTTTATTGAACAGTTCACATCATAACTTTATAAAGATAAATCAATTGTAAAACAAAATGATCAGCAAGGTTAGCATTACCTTTATTCCTTGGAAACCTTGCTATTGTTTTGATGTAATGAGGAGGCAGCCATGATCCCAGAGTACTCGCTACCTAGCGACCAGGAAACAAAGTGCGTGATTGAGGTTGGATATTGACCTGGACGATGACACGTTGGCCTGACTTGCCTCAACGGAGCTGCAGGTCTAAAAGACACACGACAGAAGAAGAAGAAGAGGTTGGACGCCAGTTGACCAATGTCAAACGTACTTTGATTGGACAATTACTACTCAGAAAATTGGAGGTTTTCCTCATATTTTAAAAATATGTGCAAGTTTTGTTCTTGACGAGTTCCAGGTATGATTTATATAATATTTTTACTCAATGTTAAAAATTCAGGTTCAATGATTTGGTTCTCAAACTTAAACGAGAAAGCACCTCAGATCACAGCCTATTTGAGGAAATGAGAGATACTCGAGGGTCACGAGGGGGATTTTGTGGGAATCATTGAAGATCTCTAAGCCCAATCTTGCTCCAAGTTCTCTGTGACCTTCCACACCTGGCGCTGGAGAAGCTGTTTAGGAACAACGATGGGATTTCTTCTGGCCCCGGATCTCTTCCAGATGGTGTGAAGGGGAAGGTTTGAAACATCTGCCGACTGATGTGGTCGCCAGCTGTTTGCGAGGAACTTTCCCACTGAAGACTTGCAAGAAAATTCCACTGGGGCACATGATGACTCAGAGCCCGACGTGTTTGACAAATTTATCAAGATTCGTGGATTCTCCCCGTACAGCCCCAAGAGGTATTGTCCCATTGCACGTATACCTGTCCCATTGCACCCGTATACCTGTCCCATTACACCCGTATACCTGTCCCATTACACCTGTCCCATTACACCTGTCCCATTACACCCGTATTACCCCATTACACCCGTATACCTGTCCCATCCCATTGCACCCGTATACCTGTCCCGTTGCGCCCTCACGCAAACTCTCACGCCCTCACACTCATCAGAAATCTCTCGCGCTCAGTGGTGAGAAATTTTGTGATCAACGAAAATTTCAAAACTCGGATAAACTACATGTTGGCGGGTGTTGGAGAGCGGGGGCTGCGGGAGGGATGGGAGCAGAACCAGCGGCCGGAACAGATGCGGGGAGCCGGGACAAACGAGTGTTTGTCGGGGCCGGCATGTCGCTCGCTGCAGTTCTGGCCATGGAGCACTCCGGACAGTGCATGTCCCGGGTGTCGGAAGCGTTGCGCCGCTGCCGCGAGTCTCTGTGCCGAAGGGACAGACTCTCAAAGGGAGGTGGAGAGAGAGGGGAAGGAGACAGGGAGACAGTGGGGAGAGAGAGAGGGGAGTGAGAGGAGAGACGGGGGGAAGTGAATGGGGGGGAGAGAGAAGGGGAAGGGGAAGAGCACCCGTGGGGATCCCAGAGAGGGGGGGATGAGAGGGGGGGGAAGAGTGTAGGTGGGAGAGGGGGGGAGAGTGAGATTGGGAGCTGGGGAGAGGGAAGAAAGAAACAGGGACCAGAACGAGAGAGAGGTGGAAGGGAGAGGAGAGAGAGTAGAAGAGAGAAGGGGAAGAGAGAAGGGTGGGAAAAGAGAGAGGGAGAGGGGGAAAAGAGAAATGGGGTAAAGAGAGAGATGGGGGCAAAGAAAAAGAGAGACAGGAGAAAGAGGGGAGAAAGGGGAAGAGTGAGGTAGGAGAAATGGGGAAGAGAGAGGAGAGAGGGGGGAAGAGTAAGGTGGGAAGGAGGGAGGGTTGAGGGGGAGGGGGGAGACAGGGGAGAGAGAGAGAGGGGGGGGGTGAGAGAAGAGAAGGGGGGGGGGAGAGAGAGAGAGTCAGTCTCTGTGTCAAATTTGCCCAGGTGACCGGCATGGATCAGGCTGTGGCTCGGTGCATCCTGGAGGACAACCAGTGGCTGCTGGAAGTAAGTACCAAGCACTGGGTAGAAACGGTGGAAGATAGTGGACTTCAAATGGGGATGATTGGAGAAAGCATCCTGCTTGCCTGCTAGATTTTCACTTACTTTTAACTGCAGGAAAAATGTTCCCGATGTTGGTGGCGTTCAGAACCATGGGTCACAGTTTAAGAATAAACGGGGGGGGGGGGGGGCAGTTAGGACTGAGATTAGGACAAACTTTCTTCACGTAGAGAGTTGTGAATCTGTGGAATTCTCTGCCACAGATGGCAGTGCAGGCCAATTCACTGGATGTTTTCAAGAGAGTTACATTTAGTTCTTGGGGCTAACAACATCAAGGGAAATGGGGGAAAAACAGGAAAGATTTTAGATGAATAGCCATGATCATATTGAATGGCAGTGCTGGCTCGAAGGGCCGAATGGCCTATTCCTGCACCTATTTTCTATGTTTCTATGCTTGAGTATATGGCAATAAAACTCAATCACTTGATTTTGAAGCATTCATGCATGGTGGAGGTACAATGTAGTCATAAAGTGTGAAAACAGGGCCTTCGGCGCAACCTGCCCACACCCGCCAACATGTCCCAGCTACGCTACCTGCTTTTGGTCCATACCTCCAAACCTGTCCTATCCATGTATCAGTCTAACTTTTTCTTAAATGTTGGGATGGTCCCTGCCTCAACTACCTCCTCTGGCAGCTTGTTCCATACACCCATCACCCTTTGTGTGGATAAAGTTACCCCTTAAAAAGTTACCTCTTAAAAATACTTCATACAAAAAACATTGAAATCATACTTCTACAGGGCACTAAAACATGATTTTTATACATCAAATTTCAAAAAGTTTCTGCCCTTCTTCCACACCCTCTCCCCACTCGGTTGCTCCACTCCCTCACCGGGTACCCCCAAGGCCAGTGATCGCACAGCTTCGCCCCTTTCAAAAACGCTCCAATCCAATTTAAAGTATATATGTTGCATTCAAGTGTAAGTTATAAGACTCGCTACAGTATGCACCATATTGCACAATTTTAAGCTGAAAAATGCAAATGTTCCGTACCATTGGGAGGGGGCACGGTATCTGGGACAGTGTCGGGGAGAATACTTCATGTTACATGTTAAGTTTCACATTTAGGGACACAGCGTGGAAACAGGCTCTTTGGCCCACCGAGTCCGCACCGACCAGCGATCCCTGCACATTAACACTATCCTACACACACTAGGTACAATGTTACATTTATACCAAGTCAATTAACCTACAAACCTGCACGTCTTTGAATAGTAGGAGGAAAGTGAAGATCTGTGAGAAAACCCACTTGGTCACTGGGAGAACGTGCAAACTCTGTACAGAACCCGTGTCTCTGGCACTGTAAGGCAACAACTCTACCGCTGTGCCACTGTGCTGCCCTTCAACAAAGCTGGCATGTTGCTGTGCCAGTGAATTACAGTAGTCTATGTATTCTGCTACCCTGTAGGGTTCACTACAATCCTTTCAATGGCTGATCCAGTTTCTCATGACTTTTAATTTCAATTGGAATCTCTTCCTCTCTGGGTGTCCAGTGTGAAGGAGGATGTCGGCAGACTTCAAATCCCTAACGTGACATTGGTTTGTTTTGTGTATAACTTGGTCTATGTGAATATGGTTATGGAGTTGGTACAAAGGTAAGGCCCCTGTTTAGAACCTTCTCTTGGGCTTCAGTGTGGATGAATGTTTGGGAAAGATTAACGATTGTTTTCTCTAATTGGGCTCAGCCTGTCTCAGCTTGGGGCCACTTCAGTTTAAAGACTACATTGCCCCTTCCCCTCGTTAAGGTTTATTCACTAAAGGTGTGGTCTGGGCCTACTTGAAGGAGTTTAACAGGGACCACTGGTATGTACTTGTGTCTCTATTCAGTAGTGAATTTCTGGTCAGTGCCCGGGGGGGCCTGGTCAGGGGGGACAGATAATGTTTCAGGTTGGGATCCTTCTTCAGACTGATGGAGTAGGGGGGAGGGGGGTGGGGAGTGGGGGGGGGGGGGGGGTGGTCACCTTTTGCACAAAAGAGCAGGAGTGGAGAGGAAATGGGTTCTGGCAACAAACACACAGACACTACCAAATGTAACGGGACAGGTGCAATTGCAAAACTACAGGTGCACGGGTGAATGGGACAGGTGCAACGGATTGGTGTATTTGTAATGAGGGTGTACTTCAAAGTGTGTCATCAACCCTGATTAAACTACTTTCCCTGCAACAGCAGCCAACTAGGATTACTTTAACCAGGGAATGTAACCTGGTCCAAAACAAAGTGCTGGAGGTACTTGGCAGATCAGGCACCATCTACCCGACCACAAAGGGAATGGACAGATGCTGTTGTTTCCTGTTGGGACTCTTTCAGACTGATGGAGTCGGGCAGAGAAAGTGGGAAAGAGGTGGGAGCAGGGCAAAGCCTGTTATGTGATTAGTGGATACAGGGGAGAGTGTGATGGGCTGTGACATTGGCTAGAGGTGACAAGGAGACAAAAGATGCAACGGATGAGAAGAGTGAAACGTAAAGCTGGAGGGAGGGATACGGGTGGAAGGGGATAGAGTGAAATATGAGACTGGTTTGGGAGGTGAGCTCAGAGAGGGAAGGAGCAGAGTGACCAAGGTGTTGAGGGAAGTGTTCACCCCAGGGTGGGGGGTGCAGGGAAAGAGGGGGTTCCCATCACCAGGGTGGGGGGGGGGTGCAGGGGAAAGAGGGGGTTCCCATCACCAGGGTGGGGGTGCAGGGCATGAGGGGGTTCCCATCACCAGGGGGGGGGGGGTGCAGGGAAAGAGGGGTTCCCATCACCAGGGTGGGGGTGCAGGGAAAGAGGGGGTTCCCATCACCAGGGTGGGGGGGGGGCAGCAGGGAAAAGAGGGGGTTCCCATCACCAGGGTGGGGGGGGGGGGGGGGCAGGGAAAGAGGGGGTTCCCATCACCAGGGTGGGGGGTGCAGGGAAAGAGGGGTTTCCCATCACCAGGGTGGGGGGGGGGGGGGGGGCAGGGGGGGGTTGGGGAAAAAGGGGGGGGACTTTTTTTTGTTTGTGGGGGCTGGTGGGGGGGGGGGGGTGGGGAAAGAGGGGGTTCCCATCACCAGGGGGGGGGGGGGCTGCAGGGAAAGAGAGGGTTCCCATCACCAGGGTGTGGGGGGTGCAGGGAAAGAGGGGGTTCCCATCACCAGGGTGGGGGGGGGTACAGGGAAAGAGGGGGTTCCCATCACCAGGGGGGGGGGGCAGGAAAGAGGGGGTTCCCCATCATCAGGGTGGGGGTGGAGGGAAAGAGGGGGTTCCCAACACCAGGGTGGGTGGTGCAGGGAAAGAGGGGGTTCCCATCACCAGGGTGGGGGGGGGGGGGGGGGTTCAGGGAAAGAGGGGGTTCCCATCACCAGGGTGGGGGGGTGGGGAAAGAGGGGGTTCCCATCACCAGGGTGGGGGGGGGGTGCAGGGAAAGAGGGGGGTTCCCATCACCAGGGTGGGGGGGGGTGCAGGGACCAGAGGGGGTTCCCATCACCAGGGGGGGGGGGGGGGGGGGGTGCAGGGAAAGAGGGGGTTCCCATCACCAGGGGGGGGGGGGCAGGGAAAGATGAGGTTCCCATCACCAGGGTGGGGGGGGGGGGGAGGGGCAGGGAAGGCGGAGGTCCCCATCACCGGGGGGGGGGGGGTCCAGGGAAAGAGGGGGTTCCCATCACCAGGGTGGGGTGCAGGGAAAGAGGGGGTTCCCATCACCAGGGTGGGGGGTGCAGGGCCCATCACCAGGGTGGGGGGTGCAGGGCATGAGGGGGTTCCCATCACCAGGGTGGGGGGTGCAGGGCATGAGGGGGGTTCCCATCACCAGGGTGCTGATTTCCCACCTCCATGCCACATTTCCATTTTATCCCCTCCCATGTCCCATTCACCCATAAACCTCCCTCTGGCTTCATCTTCCACACCTCTACCCTTCTTATCCAACATGTTTTATCACTTTCACCTCTGGCCTTTGTCACTTATTCCATCCATCTGCCAATCACCCACCCCCACATGCCTGGCTTTGTCCCACCCCCACTTTCCATCTTTCTCCCCCCTACTCCAGTCTGAAGGTTTCCAACCCAAAATGCCATCTGTCTATTTCCCCCACAGATGCTGCCTGACCCTCAGAGTTCCTCCAGCACTTCTGCTCAACATTCCAGCACCCTGAAATACAAGGAACGTGACCACAAAGCCATTGTTAATCTTGCTCAAAGATTTATCCCCATTGAAACCACGAGAGGGTCTAAACAAGGGCCTTATCTTCATACCATCTCCACAAAGACTAGATTAGATAGACTTGGTTATAGCATAAAAAAACAGATCACTTTAATGATTGAAATCTCCTGACATCCTTGATCACACCCTCTATCACAAGCAGTACTTGGAACAGCAAGTTGACAAAGCCCATCTGTCACAAACCATAGAAAACTGGGGACATTAGAAGATCTCCAAAGACCTTGGCACATCAACCAGAAACAAGTAGAATAACTGTAGAGGGAGAAACAGCAGCAGGCGAGAAGATTCTACATTCACCTCAAAATATCAAACACTGGATGGACAGGGCCTGGAAAAATAACTCTAGGCCCAATGTTTCAAGGTCAGTTTATCATCACATGTACCAATTAAGGTCCAGTGAAATTCAAATGTGTCTGCAGTAGTGAATCCTACAGGGTAGAAGAATACATTGACTATTTTCATAATCAAACTGGCACAGCAACATGCCAGCTATATCAAAGACAACACTTCACACAAACAGTGAACTCCCTGACTGCCCAATGGTGTAACTCTTACTATGAGTATCAAACCCTGTACACAAACAGTGAACTCACTGACTGAGTTGCCCAATGGTGTAACTCTTACTATGGACATCAAACCCTGTACACAAACAGTGAACTCACTGACTGAGCTGCTCAATGCTGTACTTTTTATTATGGGCATCCTGCCTGACCCGGCTGAGTTACTCCAGCACTATGTGAAACGTCACCTATCCATGTTCTCCACAGATGCTGCCTGACCCACTGAGTTACTCCAGCACTCTGTGAAACGTCACCTATCCATGTTCTCCACAGATGCTGCCTGACCCGCTGAGTTACTCCAGCATTTTGTCTTTTGAGCAAGAGCATGCAAATATCTTTACAAATCTCTACAACATTCTGTCCAGTCCAAAGCTCAACGAATGACCACTCCACACATCACACACATTCCTTTCACCTGAAAGTCCTTCACAAGAACTCATAATAAACAAGCTTTGATTAGGGTAGTTAACATTAACCAGTTCACACTAGTGGTTAACAACGAGTTCACATTAACTTTCCTCAACCAAGTACAAATGTGGATCCACTTTAAATTCCTCGCTGTCTTCTTATTCATAACATTTAATCATCAAGTGAAAACTAGTCTTCATAAAGTGAGTGCCCCAATTAAAACACAATTGGACAGCTATCCAGGAGACAAATTCATTCTTGCTACTGCCTTCATGAAGCAAACAGAACCACACCCAGAAATCAGTCTGAAGGCTCCCGACCCAAAATCCCACCTGTCAATGTTCTCCACAGATGCTGCCTGACCCGCTGAGTTACTCCAGCACTTTGTGTCTTGTTTTGTAAACCAGCACCTGCAGTTCCTTGATTTTCATCCCAAATCTTCCCTGGTTTCAGGGCTTTTACTCAGTTTGGCATCTGGACAATGGGTGCATTATGGGGAAAGGAAGGGAGGTCACAGAGCAATAAAGAACCATTTTGCAGTAAAGAGCACAACATCTAATTTGTAGACAGCGCTCCCAATGTGCTGTGAATTCACACAACAGATCGTTCCAATTTCTGACCAATTGGTCAGAAATTGGTCGTTCCAATTTCTGGTCAACACTCCCAACGTGTGGTTAAGAAAGGGAAAAGGAGGAGGAGCCCGAAGGCTGGGGGATGGGAGGAGACAGCAGGGGGGCTGAGGAAGGGGAGGAGACAGCAAGGACTAACAAAATTGGGAGAATTCGATGTTCATGCCCCCGGGGTGCAGACTCCCCAAACGGAATATGAGGTGCTGTTCCTCCAATTTCCGGTGCTGCTCGCTGTGGCCATGGAGGAGACCCAGGACAGAGAGGTCGGAGACGGAGTGGGAGGGGGAGTTGAAGTGCTGAGCCACCGGGAGGTCAGCTTGGTTATTGCGGACTGAGCGGAGGTGTTCGGCGAAACGATCGCCCAACCTCCGCTTGGTCTCACCGATATAGATCTGCTGACATCTAGAGCAGCGGACGCAATAGATGAGGTTGGAAGAGATGCAGGTAAACCTCTGTCGCACCTGGAACGATTGCTTGGGTCCTTGAACGGAGTTACTCCAGCACTTTGTCATAGATTCATAGAGTGATACAGCGTTGGAAAGAGGCCCTTTGGCCCAACTCGTACTTGCACTTCTAGATCCCTCGGCTCCACACATTCCCCCAGCGCCCGCCATTCACATTGAAGACCCTGCCCTGGTTTGACTTCCTAAACTGCAACACCCTCCCCACCCCCAAACAATGTGACCTCCTCCCTGTGGCTCCCTACCCCTTACCCCTGCTGCCGACTGCTCCTTCCCCCTCCTCCCCACCCCCAAACAATGTGAACCCACCCCCACCTGGCTCCCTACCCCCTTCCTTCCATGACGCACCAGACCCCTCTCTCTTCCCTCCTCCCATTCATCCCCCTCGGGACCAAACCCACTCCCCCTTGAATCCTCCCCCTCCCTTTGCTCCCTGTTTCCTCCCCGCTACTAACTTCACCCCATTTCCACCTCCAACCCCTCGCCCCTCTCCTCCCCCCATCCACACACTCCCTCTCTCCATTATCTCCATCTTTCACTCACCAGGGTCCGGGGTCTCAGCGCCGGTACATCTTCATCTTGTTCCCGCCCAAAGATGACGTCACCAACCGCCCACCCGCCCGCGAGTGAAGGACACGTGACGGCACAGAGCGACATCACGTGGTGATGTGAGCCGGCGGATGGATGGTCCTCCAGGCGGGCCAGCGGATCACAGATGGTCCTCCAGGCGGGTCAGCGAATCACAGCAAAGATCCTATAGGGGGTCCGCTATAGGATCTTTGGATCACAGATGGTCCTCCAGGCGGGCCAGCGGATCACAGATGGTCCTCCAGGCGGGCCAGCGGATCACAGATGGTCCT
This sequence comes from Leucoraja erinaceus, assembly GCF_028641065.1. Taxonomy (NCBI): domain Eukaryota; kingdom Metazoa; phylum Chordata; class Chondrichthyes; order Rajiformes; family Rajidae; genus Leucoraja; species Leucoraja erinaceus. Next base: position 396,413 of record NW_026576894.1, read on the forward strand.
CCAGGCGGGCCAGCGGATCACAGATGGTCCTCCAGGCGGGTCAGCGGATCACAGATGGTCCTCCAGGCGGGCCAGCGGATCACAGATGGTCCTCCAGGCGGGGGGGATCACAGATGGTCCTCCAGGCGGGGGGGGCTCGGATCACAGATGGTCCTCCACGCGGGCCAGCGGATCACAGATGGTCCTCCAGGCCAGACGGGGTGAACAGAGCGCCGTTGGTCCTCCAGGCGGTTGGTGACGTGGATCTTTGGGCGGGATCAAGATGAAGATGAACCGGCGCTGAGACCCCGGACCCTGGTGAGTGAAAGATGGAGAGAGAGAGAGAGAGAGAGAGAGAGAGAGTGTGTGTGTGTGTGTGTGGGTGGAGGGAGGGAGGGAGACAATGAAAGAAACGGAGAAATATAGAGAGTGAAAAACAGAGATGGAGAGAGGGAGACCGAGACAGACAGAGAGGCAGCGAGAGAGAGAGAAAGAGAGAGAGAGAGAGATGGAGACATAGTGAGAGACCGAGCGAGAGAGAGAGAAACAGACAGAGCGTGAGAGACAGAGTGGGACAAGGAGAGGGGCAGGCAGAGAGAGACGGAGCGATAGAGACAGATATATA